>NC_083578.1:30343959-30643959 GCF_027579695.1 Neoarius graeffei
TGCCGTAGCTCGGCTGAAATCGAAACGAACTGGGTTTCTCGTAATCGAGCTACGCGACCTAGATTATGCGATTGTAGCCGAGCTACTTAGTGCATGTAAACCCTATCGAGCTACGTAGTCGAGCTACTTACTTCCCTTCCGGAAGTGACGAGACCACAAGCGGGAAACACAACAGCCTCGGTCGGCATGACAACAGTAGTAGTAGCGAGCAGCAGAAGAGGTCAGGAGGAACAAGGAGACAAAAAACAATTGAATTTTGTGTGTTTATTAAGACATAAGTTAAATTGTAAGCAAAAAATGGACTTTAGAAAAATATACAATTGTGCAAAATAAGTTGTCTTACAAAAAACAGTGGTCTGCGCAGGACAGTTTGTAGCCAACAGGTGGCAATGACATGTGGTGTGAATGTAAAGTGGAAATCACTCCTCCTCTTCATGATGACAACCGGAAGTGTACCAACACGATGGGGCGTGTAGCGCCACCTGTGGCTCGGGTGCACAATGTACCTCACACAATAGCTCGATTTCCTTGTGTGCATGTAGGATTAGATTTCTCTGGCACCCTGCTGGGACCCTTATGGCCCTTTTCCACTACCCTTTTTCAGCTCACTTCAGCCCGACACGGCTCGCGTTTCGACTACCAAAAACCAGCACGACTCAGCTCGTTTCAGCCCTGCTTAGCCCCTAAAACTCGCACCGTTTTGGAGTGGGGCTGAAGCGAGCCGAAGCGAGCCGAGTGAGGCTGGGGGCGTGAGCAGACACTCCCCTGTGCACTGATTGGTGAGGAGGAGTGTCCTCACATGCCCACACACGCCCCGCGAGCGCGCTGGGATCTGTAAACACCGCAAACCCAGAAGGAGAAGAATTACGAATTACGAGAATTTCTGAAGCCTTATGCGCCTCGCCTCATCTATACGCTCTTGCCAGTATCTGTCCGCGTTGTCGGTGACAACAAGCCACAGCACCAAGACCAGCAACACTAACGACTCCATGTCCTCCATGTTTATTGTTTACTATCCGGGTTGTGAGACTACCGCTTAAAAGCTCACTGATGTCACTGTTTGCGCTGCTTAACGACATCACCTGACGTCCACCCACTTTCGCTAACTCCACCCAATGTGTCCACCCACTTCCAGCCAGCACGGTTCAGCGCGGTTGTAGTCGAAATGCAACTCCAACAGCCCCGCTCAGCACGGCACGGCTCAGCCCAACTCAGCCGCGTTTGTAGTGGAAAAGCGGCATTAGCTCGATTACTGACAGTAGCTCGATTTGGATGTGCATGTGAACGCACTGAGTGAATGTGGAGGCAACCATCTCTGCACTATCATTTTCTTGGCCGCTGTTGACCCAACGAGCCAAATTTTTCTCTGTTTTTCAAACAGTTGAAGTTTAGAATCATCATTTAATAACCAGACAATGGGGTCAACAGGGATTGGGCAGTCTATTAAATCACCAATAGTTGCTGCTATTTTGTGCCAAAATTCCTGTACTACTTCACATTCCCAAACCATGTGTAGGAAGGTCCCAGTTTGCTCTGGTTTACAGAAAGTGCAGTAAGGATTTGGAATGGCCTTTGTAATGTACCTTTTCTGAGGAGTCCGGTATGTCCTATGACAAATGTTAAAGTGGATATGTTGGTGATTTGGGGTTTTAGAGCAATGAAAAATGTTATCCCACACTGCTTCCCCGTCAACCATATCGTTTGCAATATTCAAATCTCGTTCCCATATTTGAATTATTGGAAGTTTCCCTGTAGTTGCCTCCATCAATTTTTTTTTTTATAAACCATAGATGCCACTCTCCTCACAGGGAAGTCAAAAAAAACATTTCCAAATGGGATGTGTATCAAGTGTGGTTCCCCACGATATATCCTGACTTTTCAGAGCTGATCGTATGCATAAATACATGTAAAAGGATGTTTTAGGAATATCAAAGCTGGTTTTAAGTTCTTCAAAGCTCAATAAACCAGAGATGCACCGATTGACCGGCTGCCGATCGGAATCGGCCGATTTTCACGTGATCGGCCATGACCGGCGACCGGCCGGTCAAAATTAAAATATGCCGATTTTCTGCCGATCAAAACTTGTGTATCACATAGAGATGAAAGTGGAAATACTCGTAATTCGCAACTAAAAGGCTGCAGCTCCACTGGCAGCTTGAACATGCTTTCTAGTCCGATTGTGTTGCGCTTGCGCAGAACAGTGTCAGTCCTGCGCGCCTAACGAGCTCCGGTGCGCGCGCCGTTAACAACAACGAAATTCACTATATTTGGATATCCACATATAGTGAAATTATTTTTGTGCCAGATATTGGATGTGAAAAGAAGAAAACGTTTGTGGTTGTGTGAATTTCCCATTACAGGAATGTTGGCCTATTACCAAACATCTAGTTAGATTTGTACAAAGAGAGAAAGAAAAAAATGTCTTTTTGTTTGTTTTACAGCCTTGGTTGCACTTGATTCCATTGGAAATTACTCTACAAATACACATTTGACAAAGATGATAGAATGGCTATGGTATAAGTATGACTGGAAATTATTTTTGTATTTTGATACTGAATGAAGAAATGGGTTGTTCTATAAGGCACAAGTTTTCAGATCTAAACAGGCTTATGAAAGTGTGTTCCATAGCAGTAGGCAAATAATATATGAGGGGGAAGTTGGTTTTGTGCCAGATATTGGATGGGAAAAGAAAAAAATGTTTGTGTGAATTTCCTATTTCAGGAATTAATGTTAATACCAAACATGAAGAAAGATTTTACAAAGAACAATGTCTTTTTGTTTGTTTTCAACCTTTGAGGTGTTAAATTTATTACTGAAAATCTGGCAGAATGTTCTATTAAAGAAAAGATAAAAAGAAAATAGTCTGTGTGTGCTGTGAAGTGGTTTGAAAAAATGAAATCGGAATCGGCCAAAATCGGTATCGGCAGGTCACACTCCATGGAAAATCGGAAATCGGAATCGGCCCAAAAAATTGCAATCGGTGCATCTCTAATATATATATATATATATATAAGTTCATTATTTTTAAAAAAAATCGGCAGTGATCGGCAATCGGCAGATCAAGTTGTTTGGTGATCGGTATCGGTGATCGGCCCAAAAAATGGTGATCGGTGCATCACTACAATAAACCTTTTTCTTTGAAAATATGGTTCAATGTGTACACACCCCTCTCACTCCATTGTTTGCATGTAAAGGGTTTATTGCCAGACAGTAAGTGTGAATTGTGCCATAAAGGGGTATGCTTATGCCATTTATTTGTATAGCCTAAAAGTCCCTCTGCATGTCTAATGCCGCTTTTCCACTACAAACGCGGCTGAGCCGTGCCGTGCCGAGTCGAGCTGAGTCGAGCTGAGCGGGGCTGTTGGAGTTGCATTTCGACTACAACCGCGCTGAACCGTGCTGGCTGGAAGTGGGTGGACACATTGGGTGGAATTAGCGAAAGTGGGTGGACATCACGTGATGTCGTTAAGCAGCGCAAACAGTGACATCAGTGACAGTGGCGGAACAAGTCAGAGCCGGGCCGGGGGCGGGGCAAATGACCGGGCCCTTTATTAAAGCTTATCATAACATCATTTTAGGCTACAAAATGTCCGCAACTGCGGTGTTTACCAATTTCAACACTACCGGGTGCAACTATATGTTATTTAGTACATCAAGTCCTTCAAACGAACATGTAACTCAGAAACAAAAAGCATTAGGATACTGTACATGGCTCATAATAAAACATCAATAGCCTATACTGTGCACATTATTTGAAGGGCATACGAATGAGCGCTCAGAGTGGTGACAGGAAGAGTCAGAAATAAAAGGAGGGCGGTGCAAACCTCACTGAATGCACTGTGTTTACCAATTTCAACACTACGGGGTGCAACTATGTTATTTTGTACATTAAGTCCTTCAAACGAACATGTAACTCAGAAACAAAAAAACATTAGGCGACATACTGTACATGACTCATAATAAAACATCAATAGCCTACTGCGCGCATTATTTGAAGGGCATACGGCGAGCCTTGCGCTCCGCGAACTCGTCCACGATGCTCTGTATGTCACCGATTCAGTGAGCTTTTAAGCAGTAGTCTCACGCCCCGGATAGTAAACAATAAACATGGAGGACATGGTGTCGTTAGTTTTGCTGGTCTTGGTGCTGTGGCTTGTTGTCACCGACAACGCCAACAGATACTGGCAAGAGCGTATAGATGAGGCGAGGCGCATAAGGCTTCAGAAATTCTCGCAATTCGTAATTCTTTTTCCGGGTTTGCGGTGTTTACAGATCCCAGCGCGCTCGCGGGGCGTGTGTGGGCATGTGAGGACACGCCTCCTCACCAATCAGTGCACAGGGGAGTGTCTGCTCACGCCCCCAACCTCACTCGGCACGGCTTGGCTCGCTTCAGCCCCACTCCAAAACGGTGCGAGTTTTAGGGGCTAAGCAGGGCTGAAACGAGCTGAGTCGTGCTGGTTTTTGGTAGTCGAAACGCGAGCCGTGTCGGGCTGAAGTGAGCTGAAGCGAGCTGAAGTGAGCTGAAAAAGGGTAGTGGAAAAGGGCCATATGATTGGATATTGTGTTTGTGATGATAGGGCCATAGCTTAAGGAACATTTTCTCAGGCTGACACCTGCAAAGGCTAAGTCCTCTATTCGTACAGGGTGAATAAGTTGTTGTTCTATATCTTTCCATGGGGTAGTAGCTAAGGGGTCCATCCAAATTTTAAGAGCACGTAGCTGAAAGGCCCGATGATGTATTTTAAAATTGGGAAGTGCTAATCCTCCTTTATTTGTGGTGCGTTGCAAAGTTAGAAATTTTAGTCTGGGTTGTTTATTGTTCCAGATGTATTTTCTGATTAGTGAGTCAAGTCTCTTCCAATATTTTACCGGTGGTGCTAGAGGGATCATCACTCAAAAAATTCACACGGGGCAGAGTATTCATTTTAACCACTGCTACCCTGGATCTGAATGATGCTGGTAGTGCAGCCCAATTTTTCAGATCTCTCTGCACATTGGTTAACACAGTCTCATAGTTGTCTTGGACAATTTGCTTCATCGATGTATGTATAGTGACACCCAGGTAAGTGATTTTGCTTTGAATTGGTATTTGATGACTAACTGGCCTACTAACTGGTTTATTGTTTAGTTTCAGCATATTAGATTTCTCCCAATTGATTTTGTAATCAGAGATTGACCCAAACGTACTAAAGATATGAAGAATTTTGGGTATGGAGTCTTCGAGGTCAGATATATACAGTAGGATGTCATCATCAAATAAAGATATTGAGTTGTCACATGATTTGAGTGGATAATTGCAGATTTTGTTTTGCCTTATAGCTTGTGCCAATGGTTCCAGAGAAAGTGCAAATAAGAGGGGTGAGAGTGGGCATCCCTGTCGGGAGCCACGTTCGATAGGGAAAGGCAGTGAGTGTAGACCATTGGTTGAAACAATAGCCGCTGGGTTTGCATATAAGGGGCGCACCATGGAAATAAATTTTGACCCCAGACCAAGTTTCTCCAATACTTGCCACAAATAGTTCCACGACAAACGGTCGAATGCTTTCTCCACGTCTAGAGATACAATTGCTGAAGGAGTTGTGAGGTTTTTGGCTTCATGGATTATGTGTACCAGTCTACGTATATTGTCTGCTGCATGGCGTTTGGGTATAAAGCCAGTTTGGTCGGGATGAACTAACTTTTCAATGACGCGTTCCAAGCGCAGTGCCAACACCTTGGAAAACAGCTTAATATCAGTCCCCAGTAGGCTTATAGGTCTGTAATTGGCACAATGTTTCGGATCTTTGCCTTTTTTGGGTATGACAGGTATTAGTGCAGTATTTGTTTGCTGGAGAAAAGTGCCTCTCTCCATAGCTGATGTTAAAGCTTGTCGAATTGTAGGTCCGATTATATCAAAGTACTGCAATAATAGTTCTGATGGGATTCCGTCTAAACCTGGGGTTTTGCCCTTTTTAACACCCTTCAAGGCAGTTTTAAGTTCCTCTAGTGAGATTGGTTGGCCCAGTTCTTCTGCCTCATCTGGACTTGGACAAGGTAGCTCCAAATTTTTAAGAAATTCTTGGCATTGGGATTGGTTGGGCACCTGTACAATTCTGAATAGAAGGACTTGAAGGTGGTGTTAATATCCTGGTAGTTTGTTGAAATGCCATTCTCTGTGAATATGCTATTAATTGTGGCTCTGGACTCATTTTGTTTTAGCTTAAGAGCAAGTAGTTTACTTGGTTTACAGCCATTGGAATAATAGTTTTGTCTCACTCTATGCATTAAAAACTCAGCTCTTCTCAGTAAATCATTTAGTTCTGCTCGGTTTGTTACAAGAAGATTATGCATTGTTCTAGAGAACTTGTTTTTGAGTTTGTGCTCCAATGATTGACACTTCCTCCAACTCTTTAATCCTCTCCTGTCTTTTCTTCTTTAAATGAGCTGCAAAGGAGGATGTAAAATCCCTAATAAACCCCTTTGTGGCTTGGCATACATATACTGGGTCAGTAGTTGAATCTGTATTAATTACTACAAATTCTGCCATTTTGGCTCTAAATTCAGTGTCAAATTCTGAAGAAGGGACGTGTGAAATTGCCGCCATCTAGATTTTCCCCCTGAAGTCTCACAGTGGAATGTTGATATTATTGGATTGTGATCAGATAAAATGGCTGGTTCCATAACTATAGATGGAAACATTGGTCTCAGTTCACTAGAGCACAGCATGTAATCAATGCGGGAATGAGTTAGGTGACGAGTGGAGAAAAACGTGTAGTCTCTGCTAGTTGGGTTATGGAGTCTCCAAATGTCTGTTAAGTGCAGACTTTCCAATGTTGTTTTAAACATCTCGGACACCTGTTGTTGCGCTTTTGTGTAGTTTAACACCTGATCTGTCTTGTTTTAAGTCCAGCACTGCATTCATATCTCCCCCAACAATTAAAGAATATTCACTAACTGAAAGCGCAAGCAATTCATTAGTTAACCTTGGAAAAAAAAGTTTCATCAAACATGGTTGGTGCATACACAGACACAAAAGCTATTTTCCTATCCCCTATGGTGGTGCAGATATAGGATATTCTTCCAGTCGTGTCTTTATTGCACTTATCTATGGTGAGACTGCATTTCCATGATATCAGTATAATGGAGCCCTTGGTCTTAGTATTGTCGCTAGATGAAGCCACCACTTTGTAATGTTTATTTTGTAGGCGATTCACATCTTTCTGGCGCAGATGTGTTTCTTGTATAAGCGCTATGTCTATGCACTTTCTTTTTAGAAAATCCAAAAATTTGTGTTGTTTGATTGGGCCATTGAGACCTCTAATATTAACTGACATAACAAAGTTCAGCCATTTTCCAAACGTTGCTGTAGATTGAAATGTTCTCTACCTGACTTCTCTACTCAAAGGATTCTCTTGCCAGACTGTATAACTGTAAAAGTAAGCAAGGTGTGATAAAAACATAAAATACAAAATCCCCCTTTCCCCCCCCGAGACCGCAAAACCCCTCACACAAGTATAAGATACGTGGCCACATCAAACGCAGTTTGCGCTAATCCCAGCCCGCCCCTCCCTCCCTCCACCATGTACAGTGGCAGCCGTTGAATTTGTTCCACGTTTCCGTGACAGGCCTTCAGCAGGCCCTTGGCTGTCCCCTGACTGGTTCGTGACTGTCTGCCGATTGGTCCGTGCAGATGATTTATCCCCCACAATGACGTAGTCAATGCAGTCCTGACTGGTGACGCCCCTAATTAGCTTGTGTGAAAACCAGCTGCTATCCCTCATTTTTCCACGGGGAGGAGCAGTGATTGTCCGTTTCACAAAGCAGGTTTATCAAACGCTGAGAACAGCTGATTTCAGTTAGTTAATTCAACCCGGAGGACTTTCACCGGGAGTTAAAAAGCCGTAAGATTTTAATGCGCTCATACAGCGAGTTTGAATATGTTTATATATAATTGAAATAAGAGAGATTGATTGAAGTGCGCATGCTCTCTACATAAACACTGTCTAGTGCAGCATGGATAGGCATAAATAAATACAGCCTCCGCTACTGTCTAGTCCCAGAGAGGCTCGGCGTAGGCCACTGATGAAACTATTTGGCTGTCCTACTACTAGGCAACTACTTGTCTCAATACTAGGCCTTTTGTAGTAGTAGTAATAATGATATTTGCCTACTGAAAAGTGATCAGGTGAAAAGTTGAAGCCGCAGCAAGACCTTTGCTATTAAGCCTTTTGTATGTTAAACAGGCTTCGGCAGACAACGTCCTGGAAAGGCTGTGTTTTTCTTTGGTTTGATTAGCCTACGATTTAATCTTTATGGTTTCAGCAGTTCGCTTAAACATTGGAGGCTGCGGAGTCGGGCTGCAAGATTTCCCGACACTTGTTTAAGATGACAAACTTCATAGCAAGGAGAAAATAATTCCACAGTATTTAGTGCCTCGTCAGTCTCAAAAATTAATAGTGAAGGACCAACGCGAATTAAGTCCCAAAAAAACATCTCGTAGGCCTATATTTTACATTTTCAAAAAAGTCCGGAATTGGAAGTCGGTCAGTGGAGTGTAATGAAGTGTCTCATTCACGAAACACAAAAGGTCGGAAAACAGTGGAGAAAACAGCGATTGCTTAAATAGGCTACTAATGTTTTACATTAGTAATTTAATGTACGTGACAAATTCATTGATTAAATAGATAAAGAAGCGAATACTCCGAAGCTCAAAATTCAGGAAAGTGGCTCCGGTGTTGCAAGTGCACAAGAACAGTTATTTGAAAGTTAACCTGATGAATTTGTGCGTGCGCGTGCGTGCGATTTCATGAAGAACCGGGACAATTGGCATTCGGTGAAAGATTCACACCTCTGACTCATTATATTCGCGCGCGCCCTCTTGCCCACTGTTGCTTCGTTTTCCCGATTTACACGCGTGTCTGAAGATGGAGTTTTCAGAAATCTCCACTCTGCCCAGAGTTTGTGAAAGTAGCTCTTTTCAGTGACTGAAACCTCCGTATAGGTGTGAATGAGAGGTGCAACCGAATAAATAAATATGCGTCTTTTTTATCCGGCTACATGTAGGCTATCACTGCGCAAAGCCTCTAATGTTGAAATGGTAGTAATATTTGTTAAAATAATAGTAGGCTAATTTCCACATTAATCGGTAAAATGGCACAAGGGATGTGATGGGGTGGCCATTTTATAAGGGGAATGATTTTGAGATTTTTATTTCAGAAGGGGGATGCCTCCCCCCACATCCCCCCTCAACTCGAGTACTGCGTATAAGGCCACCGGACAGGCCCTTCGATTTCCATCACTAGAGCGCGTCAAATTACTTTCGATTTTGCCAGCATGGACGCGCTTCTTTTAAATGAAGGCACAGATGTGTCAGACATCGACAAAACGGTAAAGAATAAGTGGAGATGGGCTTGGCTAAATGAAATGGGCGATAATGGCAAGCCATTTAGTTCATGGTGCAAAAAGATGAAAATGGCAGGTGTGTGCTTTGTGTAGTTTGCCATAAAAAAAAAAAGTCTATGGAAGCAATGGCAAGAAACTAGATGCCTTTGGCTTCACTGCAAAGAAGCAGAAAAAGTGAACTTTCACTTTACTTTTCTTGCAAGTTCTTTCTGTTCCACTCTTTTGAAAGCATGGTTAAAGTTCGACTGTACTTGCACTTTTCTCTTAACCACTGATGTGCATTACTAAAGTATTGTTGAAATAAATTTGCACTTTGTGCTGAAAACTTGATATTTCATCATTTATAGCCAGTAATGACAATGGTAAAGTCTTGCCTTAGCTTCAGTCATTGTTAAAATTATGTAAATGTACTATAAGTAGGGGCCGAGGGGATAATGGACAACACGGCGTTTAAAATTTGACGCATCGCTGATATGGTAGGGGCCAACGACATGGAGCCTTTTTTTCAGTCAGGTGATTTTTTTTTTTTTGGCTTTAATCCATGAGTGCAGACATCCCAAGTCTCCCGGAAGTTCCGGGAGTCTCCTGCATATTGATAGTGGCTCCCTGATGCCTGCAAATTGGAGAATATCTCCCGGAATCTAGAGCAAGTGAGCAAGAGCGTACACACGAAACATTAATGTTTGCATCAACGCATATGACGGAGTGCGCGAGGGAGCCTGTGTGTGTGTGTGCCTGTTCATGTAGCGCATGCTCGACAAAAAGCATCCTGATTTGGTTTATAGACATCCAAACTCATTTAGAACAGTGTAGAAATGAGCAGGAGAAAAACAGGGAGGGCTCGGAAAATGACTGCAGGCCGGAATCGAACCCGGGTCCCCGGATTTATGGTGTGGCGCCTTATACACCTGAGCCACAAAGTCCTGCTGGTATTGCTTTTAAATAGCCTACTTTAAATCCTTAAAATGAGTCATGTAACGCATGTCTTCTGTGATCTGATCTCAAATGGTGAAATAAACCAGTTGTGATATGAGTACAGTCTGTTATTTTAGAAGATAAATTTAATATATAATTTAATATATAGCCTATAATGAAAAATAATATTTTATAATATATCACGACATATTACTGTCTGTAACTGTTCGTCACTAAAGCGTTTTCTTAGATCATAATGTCTGATATCTCATCTCATTATCTCTAGCCGCTTTATCCTGTTCTACAGGGTCGCAGGCAAGCTGGAGCCTATCCCAGCTGACTACGGGCGAAAGGCGGGGTACACCCTGGACAAGTCGCCAGGTCATCACAGGGCTGACACTTAGACACAGACAACCATTCACACTCACATTCACACCTACGGTCAATTTAGAGTCACCAGTTAACCTAACCTGCATGTTTTTGGAGTGTGGGGGAAACCGGAGCACCCGGAGGAAACCCACGCGGACACAGGGAAAACAGGCAAACTCCACACAGAAAGGCCCTCGTCGGCCGCTGGGCTCGAACCCAGGACCTTCTTGCTGTGAGGCGACAGTGCTAACCACTACACCACTGTGCCGCCATGTCTGATGATATTATTTTTTATTACATATTAATATTACATCACTTTTAGCGATTTTAACAAAAAGTCTGCAAACATGTGTTTTTTTTTTTTTTCCTCAAGACCACATTTACACCGTAATGTAATCATATGAAAAATACCATTACAGACTGGTGGAGCAGCGTGCCGAAAATAATATGTATTTGGTCCAAGGTGTGGGTTTTTTTTCCATACGTCGCTGGCTCTTTTGCCAGTAGCGCATCACTTGCGCAGGTCTGGGGTTACCCTGCAATTTTCGGGTTGTTCTATTATTATTAGGCTACCGCATAAAAGCGGTCACATTGTGTGCTCAATACCTGTATACAGCGCTGAAATAAACGTTTTGCAATGAATAAGAAGTGTTTTGAGTTAACAGCATATTTTTTACACTAGAAGGCCCAAAGTGCAGACTTTAGTCTGCAATGAAATCCCCCCC
Organism: Neoarius graeffei; assembly: GCF_027579695.1. Taxonomy (NCBI): domain Eukaryota; kingdom Metazoa; phylum Chordata; class Actinopteri; order Siluriformes; family Ariidae; genus Neoarius; species Neoarius graeffei. The sequence goes on from NC_083578.1 coordinate 30,355,350, forward strand.
CCAAATTTGTGAATAAGTCTAACGTACCATTACCTGCCTCCCATTGTTGTGTAAAGAAGCCTAATTATTGTGTTACCTGAGAAATAGCCTCTTTGTTTCTAACCCTAACCAGACTTCGTCACAACCAAGGCAACCAAGAAGGATCAGTTCTAACCCTAACCCCAAAGCCTGGCTCTAACCCCAACCTGAGCTCACCCCTAACCCAACCCCTAGCCCAAAACCTAGCCTCAAATAATGTGGCAAATGTACCGTAGGAAAGACTCACCATGGGAATGTGGAAATTACTAGATGGGACAACTCTATGCTACATTTCTGTGCTTTGTATAGCCTCCATGTGTAGTGAGTCTGCTTTTCTTAGTGTGAAATAAATGTTTATTTTCTTCCTGAAGTTATACCGTCTGTAGTTTTTCCAAGCTGAAATTGTGTTTTTTGGGGCACTCAGTCCTCTGTCCTCTGACATTGTAAGCGTGGCAGAGTAAATTGTCACTGAAATTAGGGTGTAACCTAAAACCAAATTACCATTCATGAATAGCAACCTCAGTGGGGGGTGGAGTGGCTGTTCACAATACAATGGAGACAGGTAGCACCTTGAGAGGAATACACAATTTTTGCAGAGAGGAGGAGGCATGCAGCAGAAGTGAAAATCTCTGGGCCTTTTTAATGAACCGTGTTTATCACATACGGTAACACATTATCAACAAAGAAAGAAAAAACACAATGCCAAGGATCAGGAAAAGAACCACAACGCTGTGATTAGTTGGGCTATCAATGACTGACAGAGCCCCGGCATGTAACTAAGCATTATAAAGTTAAAAAATATAATTTTTATTGAAAAAACAAGAATGTAATGATTTCCAAAATTTCTAAAATGATTTTACCTAACGCAATTTTCTGCTTTAATCCACATTTGCTGGTGTTGAGCGGGTTTTTTTTTTTTTTGCTTCTCAAAATCATCTCATCACAGATCACTCGCTGCTGTGTGCGAGCTTCCCTGCCCCCTATTGGTTGAAAATCTTCTGTAGATGTCGGGGTTTTATATTGATTTATTATTATTATAATTGTTAATAATTAAACGTGATAAATCTGGTTATTAGGAACAAAGGAGGGCATAGTGGGAAATGATACGGTAACTGTCTCTTGTCGGTTCAAATACGATACTGTTTTGTGATTACACTGTACCGGTTAATAAAAATAGACAAATGGCATGAACCTCTCTACTGTCTCTTATTACACTAAAGAAAGGGCCTGGCCGAGTCATTGCGTATTACTGAAAAAAAGAAAGAACGAATGATACACGGATTGTGTATCATTCGTTCTTTCCATTTTTAATTGTCAATCAAAAAATGAAGAGAATTTTTTCATTTCAATTTTAGGCTCATATAAAAAAAAAAAAAAGAAAAAACAGTTTTTTTTTTTTTCATTTTTTTGTGTTAAAATAAAAACAAATAAAATAACCAGTCACTTTCATTTTTTGATTGCCATTTGAAAATAGAAAGAACGAATGATACACTGATTCATGTCCTCTAATAAAAAGCAAAGTTGGTCTGACACAATATGTTGAAAGCGACAAAATGAATGCCATGTTATTGTTATCATTATTTATTATTACTATCAGTGGTCGAGTTGTAAAATCAAACCGGGGGGATGGTGAAATTTTTAGTCGTGTGTCGACCCATCGGTCGGTCCGTCGGTGGGAAACTGGTTTGCTTTTAGGGTTTGCATACAACGTAGGTCTGTGGACCTTGTTCATTTACCAGACATACAGTATTTTGTGCTGATAGTGTGTAGTACACACTGTGTACCCTTTTTATTGTTGTAAAAAACATAATACACTGGTATTTTACTGTAAAACATGCACAGTGTGGATGTCGTGTCATATTTAGTCAGTCTCCTAGCATACCTACCACATTCTCCATATTAGGGTGAAATGCAGATGATAAAGTTGAAGTGCAACTTCATAGTCATGGTAGGCTCCTTTTAAATCATTTGGTAAATAATTTATTAAAACCTCAGCAGGCAATGTAAATGAACAACTGAATCTTTTCATATCAAGTCAATAGAATTTTTATTCAAAGCTGAACATTGAATTAAATACAGAGGTAGGTAGGTAACCAACAGAGGTGGAAAGAGTACTAAAATATTATACTCAAGTACTGTTACTCTGATGAAATTTTACTTAAGTACAAGTAAAGTTACCAGACAAAAAATCTACTCAAGTAAAAGTAAAAAGTAGATCATTTAAAATGTACTTTGAGTAAAAGTAAAACGTTACTTTTAACAATGGGTGTTTTCTGCCTCCATTGTGTTGTGCAAAAATGAAAAAGAAGAGGAAACAAGGATATATGTACATCTCAACCCAGATGTTTTATTTAAAGGAAGTGTATCAAATTGAATGCTTAGGATAATGCTGCATTAAAACTGAGACAAACAAAAAAGGTCAATACACACAGTCATGTCGTTTACATCGCCCTGACCACACACACAGCATTGTACACGAAATATGAAAGTGAAATGTTGCACCGAAATCTCGTAGCTTGCCTGTGTGCACTGTGTGTTATTGAACAATTCAATTCAAACATTATTTGTTTTGCTTAGTATTCCTTTCTGGCCTGTTGGATGTAGAATGGTAGGAGGACTGATCACGTCAGGTTGGCAAGCTAACTTGCTTGCATGATTAGCCAACCGAATAACAGGCTAGTTACCATTATGTTACAGTACCAACAAGTTGCTATTTCAACATTAGCAATGCCATCCACTATTTTTGGAATATAACCAGCCTATTGTCGGTTTTACTATGGAAAGGAAACATTATGATCAGGGGCGCAGATACGTTTTTTTGAACTGGGGGGGACAAAAAACTGGGGGGGGGGCAAAGCTGCCAGCAAACCAACCCCAACCCCGATATGCCTGTCAAACTTGTTGTGGGTAACCATAGCAACCAAGCTCGAGCTCACAACCTGTGCAGTCTGCGCAGCTCAACCAACCGAATATCAGTCTTTGTTTTGTTTTATGTGAGTTGTTGCAACTATGTATACACTGCTGTGCACCTCAATAAACCGAATGGTAATTAGTCTTTTGATTTTTCCGTGAGGTTTGCCTTATACAAAGACAGCATAGACGTTTTTTCCTCCCTATAAGTGGGGGGGACCGAATGAGGTGAATTTAAATCTGAGTGGGACGAATCCCACCCATCCCACCCTTTATCTACGCCCGTGATTAATGACAATACTTACCTCAACATGCTTGCGCAGATTAGACGTCGAATTTTTGTATGCCGCAATGGTTGTCTTCTTGGGCACACATAATCTGCATTGCATAATGAAACTGTCACCCCTTTTCTCTACGAAGCTGAAGTGATCACGTATGTAGGGCCAGGGGTGCACTTCATTACTGGAAGAAATTGCGTTTTCTGCAGGGTCGTCCACCACAGGTTCCTCGGTCTCCTCCATGTCCGCAGGGGCACTTTATCAACACCCGTGGCCCAGGGGCTAGGCCCCTCATAGGCTACCTGTCAACCCTACCCTTATCGTTGGCCAGGAAAACACTCTTATTTTATTTGCAATACGTGTCAAGCATTTACAGTGTAAGTGCGTAATTAGCCTAGAAGCCTACGATAGGTTACGTTTGGCTCAGCGTAGCTGCGCAAGGCCCACGCTCACATCGCTCAACACATCCGACCACAGAGGGAGAGAAGAACGCGCGCATTATCATTACAGAGTCGGTTCTGATTATTACCACGGACAGGACAGTGATACTGCGTAACTTTCACGCAGGGGCATGGCCAGAGATAACCACACAAGCGCGCATGCGCTAATGTAGACCTGTGTGTTGTAAACATAAAACACACACACCTACAGACAAGTCCTTTTAAAAAATAAAATGCATAAAAATAGCTCGGCGGCATGAAAACAAACATTCACTGCAAGACAAGGTGCCCTAGAATCGCCATCAGTTTTTAATATCTATATGGACTTTGTCAGGATTGCACAGCATGAGATATCAAAACTGTACCCAGATACAGGCTTCAAGTTCAGATATTGCATTCCAAATGAGGTATCCACAAGAGAAATGCGTACGAAAGCACGAGCATCAGGAGAGGGTTGCATAACAGAGATTCTATACGCAGATGATCAGGCCATACTCGCTGGATCCATCGAGGAGCTTCAGAATATTCTTCAGTTGTATGATAAGACCTACACCCGCTTTGGTTTACAAATATCATATGTCAAAACAGAAACAATGGCTTTTAACATCAATGAGGATATCAAATGTAAACCAAGTATCATTTCCCTTGGCGGCACTAATATTAAAAACGTCCGCACCTTTAAATATCTTGGTTATAATGTCAGCAACTGTGATGAATCCTCACACTTCTTGCATGCTAGGATAAGTGCTGCATTCATGAAATGGAATGAACTGAAACACGTTCTAACCGACCACCGAATACTACTAAAAACCCGTGTAAAGTTCCTAGTGGCATGCGTTCGATCTCGCCTCCTGTACAGCACACAGGCATGGCAACTATCATCCAGTGAAATTCACAAAATTGAGGTAGTGTGGCACGGCTTCCTAAGGAAAATGATTAAAGGTGGATATAAACGAAATTGCCCCTGACCAAAAGAACACTACAAATGAAGATATAGACTGGAGCTACAAGATGTCCAATGCTGACCTCCGGAAACTGACAGGAACCCAGGATATAAAACTATCCTGCTACGTACAACAACTAAAATATATTGCTCACGTTTGCCGGATGGGCAATAACCAAGTGCAAAAGCAGCTCCTGTTTGACAAAAATGGTTACAAATGGACGAAATGGGAAAATCTGCTGGGCATAGACACCCAACAGATAAGACGTATGATGATGGACAAATCAAACTTTGAGCAACTGCTGCAACTGCTACAGCAGAAGCACCCCTAGAGAGTTTAACTTTTGACAGGGGAACATGATGATGATGATGATGAAGGTACTTGGCTCGGCGGCCACGTGAAACGTAAACACCATGGACAGCGGCCAAACTCATAACTCTACAGACCGAAATACACGAAACCAAGTCCTACTAGGGTCTTTTTTACCGATCTATGTTCAAGCATCATGCAAGTCTTCCTTCTCCTTGAATAAGACCGTGCATTCAACTGCCTTTTTGACATGACTGCATCGAAATACCACCTGCAACAATATTTCACACACTCCATCAAGAAAAAAGTTAAACATGATGAACACGGGCATACTGTTTTGAGCATACGATTTTTTAAAAAGAAACTAGCTACATCAAAGTCCTTCAATAAACCCATCCTTTAGCGCAAATGAGCTTAACCTAGTTCAAAGCATGACGCTAGCAGTAGCTACATAAGGCAAAATCATGTGGGCCTTTCGTCAACAACAAGCCACGGCGGGCAAACATATTAATAATCAAGTGTCCTTACCTTAAAACGTTGTCTTGACCACAGAACTTCTCAAGTATTTCACTTAAATCCACACAGGTTAACAACACACCCAACACAGCTAGCGAGAAATGTGGATCTGCGCTAGCTTTGTATTGTTATTCCCCTCAGTATGCTTACTCTGTCTGCTGCCCGAACTGTGAAAATTATAGGCTACAATCTTTTCATCAATTTCTTCAGTAGATGCCATTTTAGACATTTTATTATCCCCATCGAAATATGCTATTATACTAACAGGATTATAACTCAAATCACACAACACGTATTCAAATCACAACTGATTTATTTTACTGTTAGACAGATCATAGCATATCTAGGCTAGCTGCACATAGCCTAGCTGCTGGTAGGCTGATAACTGATAAGTAGCTGATATTCTGAACAGATTGGTGATCCTTACCTTAAAAAAGTCTGTGACTTTAGGCAACGATTCTATCATTACCTGCATCTCTCTCTTTTTTTCCTTTTATGCGCCCCGCTAACATGTGAACTTCATCTTTCAAAGCCTCTAAATTTGTGTCTCAGTAGTCTGCAGTCTTTGGCGCGCTTTCGTGCGTGACGTTACATTTTGTTACATTTTATTCTGGTACAGTTGTGGGTGTTCGTTTCGCGAACCACATCCACCATGTCTCTTACAGCAGGCTACTGTGCGCTCATTTATTTCTAACCTTATTTCTATCCGTACATTAATGTAGGCCCACGATTCCGACAGTTTATTATTTTATTAATATTACAAGGCCCCTGTTTGGCTGTGGCCCAGGGGCTTGAAGCCCCCCCCTTAAAGCGCCGGTGCATGTCCGCCATCGTCTGTGTGAGACTCGCGCGCGTGACAACTGTCCTTCCCGTGATTCATTTCCAGAACGCATTTCCCTTTCTCCGTTTTAGCCTTATTTATTTATTTATTTATTTATTTATTTTTACTCAGTAACGGTTGTGATGTAAAATGTACTGAAGTACACTACTTAAAAGAAAACATACGTAAAAGTACACTCTTTCTTTAAAAATTACTTGAAAAAGTATAAGTACACAAAAAAGCTACTCAAGTACAGTAACGCGAGTAATTAGGGCCCGAGCCCTATAGGGCGAAGGCCCTATTGTTCTTGTAAGAGTTCACTATTATTATTCTTCCGTCTTCTTCTTCTTCTTCTTCTTCTTCTTTATTTTTCTCCGCTGTTGGGCCATTTTCGGGGCGCTTGCCATGGGCGAAAACGCACCAAATTTGGCACCAGTTCCGAGAATTGCCACCGCTACTCAGAACCAAAGGCCCAAACTTGGCTGGGGCTCAGGGCCTCTATAGCGCCCCCTAAGTCGTTGTGATTTTGGCCTCCCGCATTAAGGTGCCTGGGTGCCGTGTAGTTTGTAGTAGTGGCATGCCATTTGGTACGCATATGTATCTCACTAAGCCGGACAAAAATGTAATGCCAATGCATTAGCCACGCCCAACAGGAAGTGAGGTAATTTCACTTTTGTGCGAAATGCATGGCCACGAAGACGGCGCAACTCCTCCTAGACCGTTCATAGGAATGTCACCAAAATTGATACACATCATCTACAGACATGGCTGACAAAAGTTCCTAAATACGTTTCACGTAGGATAAACCGTTCAGAAGTTATACGTCAATCAATTTTCGATGCAAAATTTTACATGCTTAGAAATTCATAACAAATCTTCTGATTGCTCAAAACTGCTCATACTTCACACGCAAATCACTCATTGGGCTTCTGACATGTTACCCAATTTCTGTGATATTTCGCCACTGGGGGTGCTATTTTTGGGCAAAAAATCCAATCTTTCCTCAAATTTGGTCAAACTTCACGGCCACCCTCTTACTACCTCCCATGTCATGTATACCACATTTTGGGAATTTTCGTCCATGGGGGGCGCTGTTTTTGGCCGACGCAATTGCTCCAAAACGGGTTTTTGGTAAATAATTCCATAATGCTTTCCCTTCACACCACTACCTTGTGATAGTACGTTGCTGTTGTAGACACTTATTTTTCCAACTCATAATCGCTCATGTACAGCATAGCGCCACCTACTGACATGGGAAAAACCAAAAATGTATTCTTCAAAAATCTATATCTCATCTTCTATTTACTCAATTGTCATCAAACTTCATACCCAAACTCTTCATAGCTCACCTGACATATACGCCAAATTTTGTGCACTTTCGCCCCTGGGGGTGCTGGTTATGGCAAAAATGATATTGCAGCTTCTGATTTGTCAAACTTGGCAAGCAAACTCTTTACAAGACCCTTATTGGGGCGCTTGCCATGGTCGACAACGCACGAAATTTGGCTCCTTTTTCTTAGACTCCCACCGCTACTGAGAACCAGAAGCCCAGATCCAGGCGGGCCTCAGGGCCTCTTTAGCGCCCCCTAAGTCGTTGTGATTTTGGCCTCCCGCATAAAGGTGCCGGGGTGCCATGTAGTTTGTAGTAGTGGCATGCCATTTGGTACGCATATGTATCTCACTAAGCCGGACAAAAATGTAATGCCAATGCATTAGCCACGCCCAACAGGAAGTGAGGTAATTTCACTTTTGTGCGAAATGCATGGCCACGAAGACGGCGCAACTCCTCCTAGGCCGTTCATAGGAATGTCACCAAAATTGATACACATCATCTACAGACATGGCTGACAAAAGTTCCTAAATACGTTTCACGTAGGATAAGCCGTTCAGAAGTTATACGTCAATCAATTTTCGATGCAAAATTTTACATGCTTAAAAATTCATAACAAATCTTCTGATTGTTCAAAACTGCTCATACTTCACACGCAAATCACTCATTGGGCTTCTGACATGCTACCCAATTTCTGTGATATTTCGCCACTGGGGGCGCTATTTTTGGGCAAAAATTCCAATCTTTCCTCAAATTTGGTCAAACTTCACGGCCACCCTCTTACTACCTCCCATGTCATGTATACCACATTTTGGGAATTTTCGTCCATGTGGGCCGCTGTTTTTGGAAGACGCAATTGCTCCAAAACGGGTTTTTGGTAAATAATTCCATAATGCTTTTCCTTCACGCCACTACCTTGTGATAGTACGTTGCTGTTGTAGACACTTATTTTTCCAACTCATAATTGCTCATGTACAGCATAGCGCCACCTACTGACATGGGAAAAACCAAAACATTTATTCTTCAAAAATCAATATCTCGTCTTCTATTTACTCAATCTTGATCAAACTTGATACGCACACTCTTAACAGGTCACCTCACATATCTCCCAAATTTTGTGAACTTTTGCCACTGGGGGCGCTGTTTTCAGGCAACAATTTATATCTCGGCTTCTGATTTGTCAAACTTGATCAAACTTGACACAATAACTCTTCATAGGTCCCTTGACATGTATACCAAATTTGGTGAACTTTCACCACTGGGGGCGCTCATTGCGCTGTAGCAGTTGCAGGAGAGGTGTTTACAATCATGAGGCACCAGGAGTATGTTCTTTTGGTTGCCTTAAACACACATGACTTGTGGGGGATGGGTAGGCAGTCGGGAGCAAGTGTTGTAGCGTTACATACAGACTAATAGATGTCTAACAGAAGACAATCCTATGTAGCTATAGCTTGGTGACTGATGAGGTAAATACATTAATTTGGTTGGGAAGCCATGGCATAAAATGTTCTGTCCATGACAACATCTCAGCGCACCGTGTACTCTGTGTCCAATTCTGTGCTTTGTCGCCATTGTGGGAGTAATGTCTCTTGCCGAAGAAGCTGTGGAAGGTATTTCGCGGGGACGCATGCCCCCGCCCCCCTTGGCCGCTGGCGCGAGGGCCCGTCGAGGCCGCTTGCGGCTTTAATGTAATTTGTTACTTTCCACCTCTGGTAACCAATAAGCTAAAACAAACAACAGTAAATTGTAAATCTTCAGCTCGTCAGTTGTTGGTTCTCCTGCTTGCTCCTGTATTGTCTCACACTCCGGTTCCTCCAGCTCCTGTCGCACTGTGTTGCAGTTGCTGCTGACTGTCATCTGGAATAAAGAGCAGTGGATAAGATAATTTAATTAAATATAATTATAATGTTATTTCTGTTTTATTTATTATCTGAACGAGGATTTGAGCTTTGAAAAATGACCGGATTCTTTCTGTAACGTTGATTCCCGCTGTTATCTAGGTCACGTGACACCGTAACATTGACGGTTACCAAGGAGCTGCCTTGGATACTTTGATACTTTGCTTCGATACATACCAGCACTTTGATACATACTGGATACAAGCTAGCAAAATGAGTTAAAAGCAGGCATCTTTGGAAAGTTTCTTTGGAAAGGGGAAAAGGCCCATTGAGGAGACAGAAGACGAGCCTATGACGAAGAAAAAGAAAGCTGCATTTTAGCAGACACTGTCGAGTCCTACACCAATCCTGCTCTGCCTTACATGCTGTGACCGGCTCTCTAATGAGGCAATGAAGCCTTCAAAACTGCTAGTGTCGTTAATTTTAGCCTTCCTGTCTTGAATAACACTTTGTTGCCTGAAGAATAACAAACGAACGTCCAGGCTGATTAAATTAATGGCCTTATACAAGAAATCAAAGCTAACATGAACCTGAGTAAGCTATCGATAGCTGGCTAGACTCCAAACTAACATTCATTATGATAGCTGTGTTATCCGCCGCCCACAAATTAGGCTCCATATCGGTAACTTTACAGCATGATAGTGGGCTCACAGAAAGTGTGACTGATGTTCGTAACTCTTGACTTACCTCCTGAAATGTTTTTTTTTTTCTTGTGATCTTAAATCCGAACTTGCTTAGGTCTTGCTGTCCACTCCGCTTGGCCATGATGCTGCAATCCGCTGCTGTCACTGACGCCGAATGAAATCAAAAATAACGGAACCCCAACTGAATGTCACCTCCTCAAACGCTTCACTTGCGCGCGCCCTCTCTCGCGGTAGCTTACTGTATGCTCAGTTTCAGCAAAGCTACGTGGAATGGCATTTCTAATTCCAATGTTAAATAGAAGTAATGTCCACATTTTTTGATAAAATTGCTCAAGGGAAGGGAGGGGGGGATGCCCATTTTAGAGGGGGATGATTTTGACCATTTTTTATTCCGGGGGGAAGGCATCCCCCCTCAACTCAAGTACAGATTACTATTATATTGAGATAATAATAATTAAGAGATCATCAGCTTAACATTAACAGCTTAATATATTAAATGAATAGGATGTATGAATAAATTACTTGATATATACATGCACATGCAATTTTTCTGTTTCATAGACGCAGAGATGATGATGGACTGTCGCCGAGGATCATGGGAAGGCTAATATAGCGTGGGGAATAGAGAAAATCAATAATCGTAAATTAGTTATTTCGTTTTGGTTTCCCTGTTTATTATTTGTTCTGTTTTGAGTTGGAAAAAGGAAAACAAACACCAATCCCTCATTTTTTTGGTCATACAGAAAAACAGGAAAACGAAATATTGAGTTTTTTGTTTTTCAGATTAAATGGAATACTTGAATGATCGGATGATACAAGGACCTACATGTAACACTAAAAAGTGCACAGTGCTTCATTGCAAGAGTAATTTTTTAAAAATATTTATTTTTGAGCGAGTAAACCCAAGGCAAGAATCAAACCATGTTTCAGGAGTTACCGGTACAGGACATGTGCAGTAACCACCAGACTACCAAGACCCGCAGTTTCGTCTGCTCCTGCACTGAAAAAGTAACCTACCATATAGAATTTACCCAATAAATCTGAGGTAACAATTTGCATTGACTTGTTTGGGGTAGATTTAATTCCATATATTGAGTATAAAATAACAAATAAAAAGCTATGAAATACTTAAATTGGGTAAAATTTGCCTCACATTTATGTATCTATTCTACAGCTACTTTCTCACTGAAATCGGGAAGCGGAGTACAAAAGCTTCACACATCATTTCAAGATTTTTTTTGAGAGAAGCGCCATCTAATGGCGACACCGTGGAATCGAATGAATGGGCGTGTTTAGAATTAAAATAGGGGAGGAAGGGGGGTCTGAGCCATTCATGGCAGCCGCCTGGCGTTCAGCTGGGAACTGCACGACAGTCGCATGGCAGTCACATGGCATGCGGTTGGAACGGGAAAAATTCAATTGCTGCTACTGTAACAGGGGGAAAAAAAAACCACAGGTCCTCTGGTTTCCAAATGTTAAACAAACAGGTAACAATCTCGGCTATTTAAATTTCAAAAGCAGACCTACTACTAAGGTGGGGTTTACATTAGACCGTATCAGCAGATCATCAGATTAATGTTTTTAAAAACGATTAGCGTGCACACAGCAACACCAATACACGATTCGCGTGCACACAGCACCACCAATACACGGATATGCTAATCACATGACTAATTAGACGGCACGTAAGTTGAAATGTGTTCTCCTCACCGGCTCGGCTCCGCAGGCATCCTGCGCTCCAAATCACTCCGCCCTGAACAACGAGTGCCCTCTGGAGGGTGCGCACTCCCCGGCCCTGCGCAGCTCACAGAGCGCACGAGTAAAGCGCACAAGTAGTGATTTGAGACTGAGCCGCTGTGTGTGTGATCTCAGTGCATATCGGGCATGCGCGTCACTTACCACTTGCAAGTGGAAGGATGGCAAGCCTAAAGACAATCATAACTACACAATGGGCAGTATTTGCATCAGTATTTGCAGTATTTTCATACTTTTATACTCTTTAATGAAAGGTGATACAAGGAGGAAGTCTGCGCTGTTTTTCAGCAGTCGCATCACATGACCAACGCCAGCGAATCAGGAAGGTGGATGTCACAGTGACGTTGTCCAATGACGACGCCAGCTAGAGCTCAGCACAGCGTATCCGCGTATCTCAATGTTTACACAGCACCGGATCACATACGAACTGGATTGAATACGTGGGCCCTGGCGGATTCCCGTTTCCCGGCGTTTTAATGTAAACGGACAGTGCATCCGCGAAGAAAACGAGACAGATATGGTCTAATGTAAACTTGGCCTAATAATAGTGACAGTGTTAACCCCTCTATGAGGAGTAACTGAAGTGAAAAAAGTCTGCTGGCAGAACATAGCCTATTGATCGCCATTTACTTGCGATTATGTCCATTCAGCTCGGAATGTTATGTCTGTACTTACATAATCCTCTCGAGTCCCTTCACCAAAAAAGTTCAGTTCTCATTCCACACTCGGTGAGCCTGGTCGAGATGGTTCTGAACCTGACTCTTGTTGCAGCATCTCTGATGCGGTCAATTCTTCCTCCGGGTGTCCACTCACACTACTTGGTTGATGATCCGGGCGAAGTTGTTCCTGTGTGTCTGTGTCGCTTACGTTGTTATCCTCCTCGCCCAAGTCTTCACAGAAGTCGTCAGCTTCTTTGGCCGTGTCGAATAATAGCTGTTTTCCTCTGTGGGCCACTTTTAATGTAGCAGGATAGATGAGGAAGTTTGAGATCCCTTTCGCATGCAGCTTACTTTGTGCCTCTACAAACTGTTGGTGTCTCTGCATGGTGTACGCACTGTAGTCTGCTTTAAAGCGAAGCGTTGCTGTTGTAGTGTCCTTAATTGGCCCGGTTTTCTGTGTCTGTCTTGCCCCATTGAGGATTGCTTGGCGATCTTGGTATCTCAGGCATTTGAAAATCATGGTGCGAGACCCTGAACTTTTCCCTTTCGCATGAATTCGATGTGCCCTCTCTAGTTCGATGACGGGTCTGTTCTGTAGAGTGGGTATCCACACGGGTAGCTGTCGTTGCAGGAATCTGATGGGATCATTTGCCTCGTGACTCTCCTGGAGCCCAGTGATGCGAATATTATTGCGATGAGACCGGTCTTCCAGCTCAGCTAGCTTCTGCTCGAGTTCTTTCTGGTCACTAACACAGGCTTTGACCGTTTTGATAATCTCCCGATTTTTCCTCGTGGTATCATCCATTTGTTGCTTAAGATCCTGCATGGTGGAGCCCTGTCTCTCGAGTTCAGTTCTGATGCGTTGCAGGGAGGTATTAATTTCTTGTAATGCTCCCTTCACTGCGTTTTGGACAACAGATTCGAGCATACTCTGTTGTTGCTGCAGGACTTGAGCAATGATGCCTTCCATGTTTAGCTCCGCATTGTCATTAGCTGATCTTTGTTTCTGTGCTGCTAGCTTAGAGGATAAAGATGCCGCTTTTTTCGCTGATCGCTGCAGTTTACTGGTTGTGTTGGTAGTTAAAAACAATTTCACCCGCTGATATAACGAAAAGAACTGATAATTTAGCAAATAAGTGGAGGTTTGTGAGGAGCTCTAGTCTTCAGCGTCCATCACGGTTGTTGGTCACGTGACCTCCTCCATAACCTTTTATTTCTGATACCTGCTTTACATCTGTGTGGCATGGAGTCAGCTAACATCGGACACCTGCGAAGAGAGATTCCAGCCCAAGCTGACTGGACTACATTCCACAGTTCTTCTGCATTCTTGGGTTTTGCATCAAAAACAGCATTTTTGATATCACTCCACAAATTCTCAATTGGATTGAGGTCTGGAGATCGGGCTGGCCACTTCATAACATCAATCTTGTTGGTCTGGAACCAGGATGTTGCCCGCTTGCTGGTGTGTTTGGGGTCGTTGTCCTGCTGAAACGGGCGTTTCTTCTTCAGCATAAGGCAACATGACCTCTTCCAGTATTTTGATATTCAAACTGGTCCATGGTGTCTGATATGCGATAAATGAGCCTGACTCCAAAGTATGAGAAACATCCCCAAACCATTATGCTTGCAGCCCCATGTTTTAGTCTTCACGGTGTACTGTGGCTTGAATTCAGTGTTTATGGGTCGTCTCACAAACTGTCTGTGGCCTTTAGACCCAGTAAGAACAATCTTGCTCTCATCTGTCCATAGAATGTTGCGCCACTTCTCTTTAGGCCAGTCAATGTGTTCTTTGGCAAACTGTAACCTTTTCAACACGTCTTTTTTTTTTTTTTTCAGCAATGGTACTTTACGAGGGTTTCTTGCAAATAGTTTGGCTTCACATAGGCGTCTTCTGATTGTTGCAGTACTCACAGGTAACTGAAGATCTTCTTTGATTTCCCTGGAGCTGATCATTGGATGCTTCTTTGCCATTCTTGTTATTCTATGATCTACGCTGATGGTAGTATTTCTTTTCCTACCACGTATTGTGGGTTTTGTTTGCCATTTTAAAGCATTTGAGATCATTTTAGCCGAGCAGCCAATTATTTTCTGCACTTTATCTTTTTCCAATCAACTTTGTGATCAAAGTTCTTTCTCCTTCGGTGCAATGTCTGGAACGACCCATTTTACTCACTGAGCAAGGGCTAAAACCAGCAGGTACAACATTTGTTGCCCTCTTTCTTTAAATAAGGGCCATAATTGACACCTGTTTCTTCACAGAATGAATGACCTCCCTAATTGAACTCCACACTGCTATTAATTTGAACACGCCCCTTCCATTAAATGAGTCAATTATACCCAATTAGCAGAGTGCATGTCATGACTGTTTATTCTGTTGGGTGCCTGTTACTCGGCTACACCTATTTTTTTTTCCCATGTTGTATTATCTTTTCTGCCAAAATCAGTAATTAAACACATTAGTGATGTTAGACTGCTATCATTTTGCACGTGTGTGTGTGTGTGGTGTTCTATGAAATCGAGTCGTGCATGAGCTGATGGTTGACGAGGTGCATAGCTCTGAATTTGCTATAAGCCATGTATGATGAGATTGAGTGGAATAACTGTTTTATTCTGTCCACATGCACTGGATTTTGATAAACGGACATTTTTTAAAATTATTTTTTGCAAATTGGATAAATAAAAACTTTATACAAAACGTCCAAAATCATTTCTGCTTTGAATGTAAACAAAGTGGTGAAATGACGGTAGCAACTTGTGAAAAATGCTATAATAATTCTTGGGGGGGGATTTTCCCATCAAATACTTTTATTCCATATTTTGTTGCTTTTGGGAGAGGGGTTCCTCCTTCTTTAGAAATTTTTGGCAGTTGGCAAACCAACTTAGAGTGCATTGCTGCCACCAACTGGGCAGGAGTGTGCAACAGGAGATACTGGTGGGGGGGGGACCAAAAAAAAACCTGTTCTTTTAGCCATTTCTGTTTCTTTTAAATACTTTAACAATTTTGAGGGTTTTGTTTTTGAGTAGAGTGTTTGTTTTTGTCCTTGGTTGGTTCAGCAACACACTCCGCCATTTTTTTTTCCTCTACTCATGGTATATGAGCTCATAGCCTGGTTGTATTGTAGCCAATCAGAGCACACGATTGCTCCATATCTAGTGATGTGGATAGAATGAATATATATATATATATATATATATATATATATATATATATATATATATATATATATATATATAAAATAAAAAATATAGCGCGTGTGTATCTATATATCTATCTCACGCGCACACGTGTGTGTGTGTGTGTGTGTATACATGCACTTCTCCAGGATGTGTGAAAATATGATTTATAGGTAGATTGTAATTTGGAACAAAATTGAATAAATAAATAAGGTCCTCCTGGGCCCTGTATTACGAAGCGGGTTTTCTGGCTTACCAGGGTAACTTCGAGAGGAACTTGATCACGTGCAGCGTAACTTCCCGATTAACCCATACTACGAAAGTTGGCTATGTTCAAACCGAGGTATGCTGCCATGGCAATTTACACTGCATCTCAAACCCGCTCGTCTCAGGTTATGTTCTTGGTTAACCCGAGGTTTCCGATTAACCACACCCTTTTTAAACACCACCTCTCCACCGACATTTCCTCTAGAGACAATGCCAGCGTACCTGGATGACCCGTGCGATATCGGAGCGCAGATTAGAGATGAGATTTATGGCACTTTGATGGGATCCGCATCTTTGTGATCCGTTCTTTGAAAAGAGCCGTTCAAAGGACTGGCTCATTTGGCTCTTTTTTAAAATATTTATTCAGTTTTAAGAAGACCGCGTCTAAAGAAGCCAGATCCCTCTGCTTAGACAGTGACATCAATATTTCTGGACATACCTTTTATATAAAGCAACCTAGACTTACATTATTGTAACCCCTAAACGCTCATAAATAACCATTAAAAAACAATGAGGGCTTCAATGAATGTCCATGCAGAATGGCTTTTCTGTAAAAAAAAAAAAAAAAGAACCCACTCAAGAACATGGTTATCAGGAACGCAAGAATATTTTATAGAAAAACACTTGCTTTACAAAAATATTTAAGTCTGAGATACAAAATAGATGCAACTACAATAAATATAACACGAGCTAGTTATCACATGAACATTTTAATAGAAAAAAACAAACTTTCTATATTAAAAATATTGAAATTGTAACGAATAGATACAACTAAACAGTCAGATAAAGTTATAACAAGAACACAAGATTATTTTAATAGGAAAAAACAAACTATTAATGCAAAAAAATTAGAAAAATAGATACAACTAGACAAACAGATAAATAAATAAAATACACAAGTAGAACAAACAAAATGACGATAGATTAAATTAAATGAACGTCCGTGCAAAGTAGTTTTCCCACAATATCGTTAATATCACACAACAACATTATACAAAACAATTTGAACTATTAGGCAAACAGATAAAACTTGAATAAATAAAAGGCAAATGCTGTTTAGCCTACTTCTTGTCCTTGGGCAAAAGCTTTTTCATCTGAAACACAGTACAGAAAAGGAACGACAGAAAGAACGGCTCCCCCAGCTCGAGACTCGGTTCTCATCGTTCATGCCTAGGAGCCGTTCAAAAGAATCGGTTCGTTCGCGAACGTCACAACACTAGCGCAGATTGTGAGGGGCTCTCTCTGGAGAGCGAGGGTATTTAGAGACCGCCAGAATCCGCTGGCATACCCGGACGATGTTCTTCATGAACGATATAGATTATCAGCTGAGGGAATTCGTTACCTTTGCCAGCTGATCGAGGCAGACGTCTGCAATGTAACCCGCCGAAGCCAGGCCCTCACAATCGAGCAAATTATGTGCTTGTCATTGCGTTACTTTGCCAGTGGACAATATATGTATTCCATCGGTGATGCTGAAAACCTCAGTAAGAACACTGTATGTCGTATGATTCGCAAAGTGGTACTTGCCCTAATAACCAAACTGATGAATGCATTTGTCGTGTTCCCTGGGCATTTAACCGCACTTCAGATCAAAGAAGGGTTTTATGCGATCGCAGGTAATTACTAATATCAAATTGTGTCTGTTTGCCTACTCTCATAGAGACAATTGTGACTAACAAAATATACAGGTTTCCCAAGAGTAATAGGAGCCATTGACTGCACTCACATCCGAATCAGTGCACCCCTGGGAGAGAGGGGGATTATGTGAATAGAAAATCCTTCCATAGCATCAACGTACAGGTAAAAGGTCTACTTCATATAGGCCCACATTCAAATAGGTCATGTGCATACCTCAAATCAACCTGTCAGTACTGGTCCCATTTTGCGTTAGGTGATGTCAATTTTTCAGGCAGTAACACAAAATAAAGAAAAGCCAAAATCACCACTCATTCCTACTGTATTTATTTATTCAAGTTCTCCTGTTCCTGAAAAGAAAAGACAGAAAAGGCAAATGAATGCTTGCTTGCACGCGCGCGCACACACCATTATGAATGATGTTTTTATATTTCATTTTCACCTGTTGCCAGGTGCGTTTGGCACTGCTGTTGCCTCTGAAATGTTCACAGGACATACACCAACTTGGTCAAAGGGACTGAATAGTCAGTCATCCTAATTCATGTGACTCATGTGCACATATCAGCTTAAGTAGGCTACTCCATGAATTTACCATACCAAATTTTATTCAGGATTTTTAGGACATTAAACAAGCTATATATGACTGGGGCCACGTCGAAGGACCATTTTCTGTGACTTGTGATTGATCATGAAGCTTTCTCTCATCCTATACTTCTGTTCTGGAACATGTAGAAGGGAGAATGTACTTACGCATTTACCTGATCGGCAATTCGTTGCAAACATGCTTGCTGCTGTTAGATTTTGCTCTTAATGTTGTTTTGAACTCCTCGTAGCTTTGCATTATGACAGCGCATTCTTCCTCCGTGAAGTACGGCGACCGTGCCATTGTGAACAGTGGTGATTTGCGCTGATAACCTCCCCTTTCATGTGAACGTGAATTAACCCTGATTAGGTTAACACGGGTTCAACAAATCAACTTCATAACTGGCGTCGTAGTACCGTTTAACCCCAAACAAGATAACCAGGTTTTGTCAACCCCGGTTTAGCGGGGGAACCCTGGGTTACTTCTGGGTAGGTTGACCTCCGTTCTTAGTACAGGGCCCTGGTTGTGCTTTGCAGACCTCACTTTGAAAACCGTGGTTCTAGATGCTCTATTTATTGTCCTAGTTTGTCTGTCTGATTTTTGTTTGTTATACATGATGATGATATTATTATTATTAGGGCCCGAGCCCTATGGGCGAAGGCCCTATTGTTCTTGTAAGAGTTCACTATTCTTCTTCTTCTTCTTCTTCCGTCTTCTTCTTCTTTATTTTTCTCCGCTGTTGGGCCATTTTCGGGGCGCTTGCCATGGGCGAAAACGCACGAAATTTGGCTCCAGTTCCGAGAATTGCCACCGCTACTCAGAACCAGAAGCCCAAACTTGGCCGGGGCTCAGGGCCTCTATAGCGCCCCCTAAGTCGTTGTGATTTTGGCCTCCTGCATTAAGGTGCCTGGGTGCCATGTAGTTTGTAGTAGTGGCATGCCATTTGGTGCGCATATGTATCTCACTAAGCCGGACAAAAATGTAATGCCAATGCATTAGCCACGCCCAACAGGAAGTGAGGTTATTTCACTTTTGTGCGAAATGCATGGCCACGAAGACGGCGCAACTCCTCCTAGACCGTTCATAGGAATGTCACCAAAATTGATACACATCATCTACAGACATGGCTGACAAAAGTTACTAAATACGTTTCACGTAGGATAAACCGTTCAGAAGTTATACGTCAATCAATTTTCGATGCAAAATTTTACATGCTTAAAAATTCATAACAAATCTTCTGATTGCTCAAAACTGCTCATACTTCACACGCAAATCACTCATTGGGCTTCTGACATGTTACCCAATTTCTGTGCTATTTCGCCACTGGGGGCGCTATTTTTGGGCAAAAAATCCAATCTTTCCTCAAATTTGGTCAAACTTCACGGCCACCCTCTTACTACCTCCCATGTCATGTATACCACATTTTGGGAATTTTCGTCCATGGGGGGGCGCTGTTTTTGGCCGACGCAATTGCTCCAAAACGGGTTTTTGGTAAATAATTCCATAATGCTTTTCCTTCACACCACTACCTTGTGATAGTACGTTGCTGTTGTAGACACTTATTTTTCCAACTCATAATCGCTCATGTGCAGCATTGCGCCACCTACTGACATGGGAAAAACCAAAAAATTTATTCTTCAAAAATCTATATCTCATCTTCTATTTCCTCAATTGTCATCAAACTTCATACGCACACTCTTCATAGCTCACCTGACATATACGCCAAATTTTGTGCACTTTCTCCACTGGGGGCGCTATTTTTGGGCAAAAAATCCACTCTTTCCTCAGATTTGGTCAAACTTCACGGCCACCCTCTTACTACCTCCCATGTCATGTATACCACATTTTGGGAATTTTCGTCCATGGGGGGCGCTGTTTTTGGCCGACGCAATTGCTCCAAAACGGGTTTTTGGTAAATAGTTCCATAATGCTTTTTCCTTCACACCACTACCTTGTGCTAGTACGTTGCGGTTGTAGACACTTATTTTTCCAACTCATAATCGCTCATGTACAGCATAGCGCCACCTACTGACATGGGAAAACCCAAAAATTTATTCTTCAAAATTCTATATCTCATCTTCTATTTACTCAATTGTCATCAAACTTCATACGCAAACTCTTCATAGCTCACCTGACATATACGCCAAATTTTGTGCACTTTCGCCCCTGGGGGTCCTGGTTATGGCGAAAATGATATTGCAGCTTCTGATTTGTCAAACTTGGCAAGCAAACTCTTTACAAGACCCTTATTGGGGCGCTTGCCATGGTCGACAACGCACGAAATTTGGCTCCTTTTTCTTAGACTGCCACCGCTACTGAGAACCAGAAGCCCAGATCCAGGCGGGCCTCAGGGCCTCTATAGCGCCCCCCGAGCACCGTACAGTGCGAGACCCTATTGTTGCCATGTGTCCAATTCTGTGCTTTGTTGCCATTGTGGCAGTAATGTCTCTTGCCGAAGAAGCTGTGGAAGGTATTTCGCGGGGACGCATGCCCCCGCCCCCCTTGGCCGCTGGCGCGAGGGCCCGTCGAGGCCGCTTGCGGCTTTAATTATTATTATTATTATTATTATTAATAATAATTTGCACTAGCAGCGCTGGTACAAATTGTTACTCAGGATCCTTCTACTTCAGTTTTATTATTATTATTATTATTATTATTATTATAATAATATCCTCCTTATGTATTTTTAGGATGCTCTTTCTCCCTCAGTTGTCAACCAGTCATTGCCTAAATTTCACATGAAGAATACCTCTGGGCTGAATTAAGATACTTTGACTTTTGGTGCTTATCTGGATCACCTAACTTGCATGATCCATGAAAAATGGGCTTTTTTTTTCCTCACTAAGCATCATCCCCTATCTCTTACCGTTCTGGATCTATAGGGTACGGTGACCAGACATCCTGGTTTGTAAGTGCTCATGCAATTCACTCTGACTTTAGTCAGATTATCTATATTATTATTATTATTATTATTATTAATATTAGTTTGTACTAGCTGTGCTGGTGCAAATTGTTCCTCTAATTCAGGATCTTTCTTCTTCTCCTAACTTTTTTTTTTTTTAGGACAGTATTTCTCCCTTAGTTTTCAACCAGTCATCACCAAATTTCACATGAACACCTTTAGGCTGAATTAAGTTGCTGTGACCTTTTGGTGTTGATCCAGATCACAGAACTGGAAGGATCCATGAAAAACGGGATTTTTTTTTTTTCAATCAGTTTTCCTTTATTTTGTTCAGGGTGGCAGGGTGCAGCTTTTTTCCTCATGAAGCGTCATTCTCTATTTATTTATTTATTTATTTATTTAATAAATAAAATTAATTACTGTGACTTTAGTTAGTCTCGATCTAGATGATTTTTATGATTTTTATAGCTTGTATAGTGACATTCCCACTGGTTTGTAATTGGCAGTGGATTGATATTACATGTGAACAACAGTCCAGTGCATGTCTAGCCATTAAACTAATCACATTGTGCCTGTTCACTAATCTCCAGTGCAGGTTTATGACATGATTTGATTCGCAAATGAAGATTACCCATTGGAACCTGAAGGTGAAGACCAGCATTTGTGATTTATTGCATTTGTATTACAGTTGGTGAACTCCTATGTCATGACAAGCAGAGAAATTCCACTGAACACTGCAGCATGTCGACTTTTGCTGAATATCATGCCGGGCCTGGAGACAGCAGTTGTCTTTCAGGAGAAGGTAAAGAAGACTTGGCTTTTCAGGTTGTCAAGACATTGTTTTATTGAAAACCGAAGACAATCTAAGCACAGGGTTGTGTTCTTAAGGTTGATTTTCTAGCTGGCCCTGGGTATCGAACCTTTTGACCTGAACCTGTTACTGTGATCTTTATGCATTATGTGCCTTGTCCCTTTGTAGTCAGTGTACAGTCAGGTAATGTGTTGATATTCAATTTTAATAAATTAAGAAAAAACTCAGCATGAGTAAACTAGTCAGATCTTTATGATTTAAGTATTATGAGTTCCTGACTCCAATTTAGAATTCAGTAGATGCATTCAAATAGACTGCATATGTTTTGGGTACATTATGTATATATTTAACAATTATTCCACGAATAATTGGAATAATTTTATTATATCCACATTCACTGGATTTTGAGAAACGGAGCATTTTTATTTTTTTGTAAGTTGGATAAATAAAAACTTTATACAAAACGTCTGACAATCATTTCCATTTAGCAGACGTGACAGTTCGCATACATGCGTGATTTTTTTTAATGCTTAAAGATGAGTGTGGACAAACCAGCGAAACGACTATTATAATATACGTTCTTGCCATCAGATGGTTTTATTCCATATTTTGTGTTTTATTTATTTTTTTTAAATTTTTTTGGAGTTTTGTTTTCAAATAGAGTTTTTTATTTTGTCCTCGGTTGGTTCAGCAAAACGCTTCCTCATTTTGTTTTTCTCTACTCACGGGATATGAGCTGATAGCCTAATAGTAGAGTTGCCAATCAGAGCGCGCAATTGTTCATATCCAGTGAATGTGGATATAATAATTAAATAATATTGGCTGGCTTTGAGTGGTATATCAGATATATTCCATTCAGCTAGCATGATATTGAACTCATATTTGACTCATACAGTATCATGCTAGCTGAATGTAATACATCTGATATACCACAAAAAAAGCCACCATTCTCTCTCTCTCTCTCTCTCACTCACTCACTCACTCACTCACACACACACACACACACACACACACACACACACACACACACACACACACCCCTTATCAGCGTTCTCGAAGGCCAACGGTAGCTTACCTGCAAGTTGTCACCTTCCAGACGCTATTGCGTTCATCAGTAGCACAGGCTAACAACCGTGAAACTATTATTTCTGTCCCAAGACTTTTTCCATGCACACTCACCACAGCATTTTTCGCTCAGACTTAAGTATTAATTTCCTGATGTAATTTACTTAGTTACAACCCCAATTCCAAAAAAGTTGGGACAAAGTACAAATTTTAAATAAAAATGGAATGCAATAATTTACAAATCTCAAACTGATATTGTATTCACAATAGAACATAGACAACATATCAAATGTCGAAAGTGAGACATTTTGAAATTTCATGCCAAATATTGGCTTATTTGAAATTTCATGACAGCAACACATCTCAAAGTTGGGACGGGGCAATAAGAGGCTGGAAAAGTTAAGGGTATGTAGCAGTTCGGATGGGTGGGTGGAGCACAGAAGGACGGCAGGCCAGAACTGAGTTCACAAAACCCGTTTATTTTAGCTTTTCAGCCTTAACTATACACACGCACACTCCCGTCATCTGGTTGGGGAGAGAGACCCCTCTCTGCTCTCGCTCTCTTCCTTAAATAGGGCGTGGTCACTGGGGAAGACACACAAACACATTAATCAACCTCAGGTGCAGTGATAATGCCACTTACCTTCCCCAACTCCACCCTCCGGTCGCAGACCGACGCTTGGCCATGCCCCCCCACATACCCCCAGCCGACACCCCCGACTGGAGAGGAAGTCCGCCACGACCATCTGTGCCCCTGGCCTGTGGATCACCTTGAAGTTGAAGGGTTGGAGTGCCAGATACCAACGGGTGATCCGCGCGTTGGCATCCTTCATGCGGTGGAGCCACTGGAGGGGCACGTGGTCCGAACAGAGGGTGAAAGGGCATCCCAGCAGGTAGTAATGGAGGGCGAGGACTGCCCACTTGATCGCTAGGCACTCCTTTTCAATGGTGCTGTAGCGCCCCTCACGCACCGACAGCTTCCTACTGATATGGGCAATTCCATGTAAATGTCAACCTCACCATGCAAAAATAAAGCAACATGTAATACATCAAAACCACTCCCAGAGATCTCACCTAGGCCTGTATTTTACAGATGTGAATAAGTTGAACCAATTTGTAACCAACCTAATATGTCACTGTCAGTCTTTCTTTCTTATAATGTAAACCCCAAGCTAAAATCAACTTTGATCATGTACAATTCTATATTATTGCCACAAGCCACAGAAATGTATGCTAAAATCCACAAAACAGCAAAACAATAGCCATTCTAAATATTATTTAAGAACTTTGATAGCTTTAGCTGATATTTAGAGAGTTTTTCAAAGGGTTATGGTGGTTAAATTGCTGATTTTCTAAACATATGCCATGTCTATTTCAGACGCGTCACATCCATAACGGAATTTCGTCACATCCATAACGCTGACTTTTCCTTCCGAAACTCTGCATGAAATACAAAATATTTTAAACAAAGATTTTTTAATATTCACCTTGGACCCCTCTATCAAATGGATATCTCCATTTCGACATTAGGTTTACAATTTCACAGAGTTTGATAAAAATGTACAGTCACCCAAGAAAAGTGATACTTTTTCTGTCACATCCATAACGCATCTTTTATTGGCATTTTCTGGCATGCCCTAGATGTACTATGGGAATTGTTCTTGTTCTATCATTTCTCCAGTATGGTACAGCCTTAAAATATGCAACACCTGTTTAAATACTGGGAGACAATAAAACATGCACTGGGTCATTTGTTGCCATTTTGAGTTCAAGTGTCACGTCCATAACGCTGGAATTGCTCTATACAACACTAGGCGGTCCTCGCCCTCCACCTCCTGGGACAAAACAGCCCCCAGCCCTCTGTCCGACGCATCCGTCTGTAACATAAAGGGGAGAGAAAAGTCAGGGGAGTGTAAAAGTGGCCCCCGACACAGTGCAGCCTTTACCTCAGAAAAAGCCCACTGGCATTGCTTCGTCCACTGGACTGGATCTGGTGCCACCTTTTTAGTCAGATCAGTCAGTGGGCTGGTGACGTCCGAATAGTTAGGTATAAACCTACGATAATAGCCAGCCAGCCCCAGGAACTGTCTCACCCCCTTTTTGGTCTTGGGCCTCGGGTAGCCCGCAATTGCTGCTGTCTTGTTAATTTGGGGACGCACCTGCCCGTTGCCCAAGTGGAAGCCCAGATACAATACTTCCACCCGCCCAATCGCACACTTCTTTGGGTTGGCTGTGAGACCCGCTCGCTTCAGCGACCTAAGGATGGCCCTCAGATGTTGGAGGTGCCTTGGCCAGTCATTACTATAGATAATTATATCGTCGAGGTAGGCGGCCGCATAAGTGGCGTGGGGGCGGAGGACGCTATCCATCAGCCGCTGAAATGTAGCGGGTGCCCCAAACAGCCCAAAAGGAAGTGTGACAAACTGGTGTAATCCGAACGGTGTGGAAAAGGCCATTTTTTTTCTCGGGATAATGGAGTCAAGGGGATCTGCCAATAACCCTTTGTCAAATCCAGTGTCTGGTAAAAGCGAGCCGTGCCTAGTCGATCGAGCAACTCCTCAATACTAGGCATTGGGTACGCGTCGAATTTAGACACTGTGTTGACTTTCCTATAGTCTACACAGAACCGGACTGACCCGTCGGCCTTGGGTACCAAGACCACCGGGCTGCTCCAGTCACTGTGGGACTCCTCGACGATGCCCATTTCGAGCATGGCCTCGAGTTCTTCCCGAACCACTTTTTTCTTGTGTTCGGGTAGCCTGTAAGGGCGGCTACGCACTACCACCCCCGGGGGCGTCTCAGTGTGGTGCTCTATGAGGTTGGTGTGGCTGGGCAGGGGCGAGAACACGTCCGAAAACTCGGTCTGCAACTGGGCAACCTCTGTGAGTTGGGTCGGGGAGAGGTGGTCTCCACAGGGGACCGGAGAGGTATGTGATGCCAATGTTCCCTTTTGAACCTCCAGCCCCAGCTCCGCCTTCTCCGGAACCACCGACACCAACGCCACGGGGACCTCCTCATTCCAGAGTTTGAGCAGATTGAGGTGGTAAACCTGTAACGCCCCACCCCTGTCCGTTCGCCTCACCTCATAGTCAACGTCCCTGACTCGCCATGTGACCTCAAAGGGTCCTTGCCACTTGGCGACTAATTTGGAGCTCGACGTGGGCAACGGTACGAGTACTTTATCTCCCGGTGCGAACTCCCTGAGGCGCGTACCCTTGTCGTACAGGCGGGTTTGTCGTTCTTGGGCCTGCCGCAAATTCTCCTGGGTTAGGTGGGTGAGTGTGTGGAGTTTTGCGCGCAGGTCAATAACGTATTGGATTTCATTTTTACTTTGTGAAGGTCCCTCCTCCCAATTTTCCCGCAGCACATCTAGAATGCCGCGCGGCTTATGCCCATATACCAATTCAAACAGGGAGAACCCCGTGGAGGGTTGGGGGACCTCTCACACTGAAAACAAGGGTTCGAGCCACTTATCCCAATTACGTGTGTCCTCACTTACGAATTTTTTAATTATATTTTTGAGGGTGCGATTGAACCGTTCAACTAAACCGTCCATTTGTGGGTGATGCATGCTGGTGCGGATCAGCTTAATACCCAACAACCTATACAGTTCATTTAGTGTACGTGACATAAACGAGGTGCTTTGGTCAGTCAGAATCTCTTTCGGGATTCCAACTTGGGAGATAACGCGGAAGAGTGCCTCCGCAATACTGCGTGCTGAGATATTGCGAAGAGGCACCACTTCCGGGTATCACGCTGCATAGTCCACCAGAACTAATATAAAGCGGTACCCTCATGTTGACTGATCTAATGGCCTGATGAGATCCCTCCCAATTCTTTCGAACGGGGTCTCGATTAATGGCAGAGGGTGCAAAGGCGCTTTTGGAATGGCCGCTGGATTTACTAACTGGCA
The DNA here is from genome assembly GCF_027579695.1 of Neoarius graeffei. NCBI lineage: Eukaryota > Metazoa > Chordata > Actinopteri > Siluriformes > Ariidae > Neoarius > Neoarius graeffei. Next base: position 30,382,221 of record NC_083578.1, read on the forward strand.
TTTGCGGCACGCCGTACACCACCTACAGACATCGCCGCGAATCCCTGGCCAATAGAACCGGGCCATTATTTGGGCTTGTGTTTTATCCTGCCCCAAGTGTCCAGCCATGGGATTAAAGTGAGCCGCCTGGGATACCGATTCCCGGCGGCTCTTTGGAATCAACAGCTGCGTGACTTTCTCTTTAGTTTGAGTGTCCTGCGTCACTCGGTATAATCTATCCTTCATAATTGCGAAGTACGGGAAGGACAGGGTGGCGTTTGGCTGGAGCATTTGACCATCGATTACTCTCACTTGGTCAAATGCATGCCGCAGAGTCTCGTCTCGCGACTGCTGTAATGGAAAATCCGCGAGGGATTCCCAGATAGAGAGAGGAGGAAGAGAGGAGGAGCCGGCAGCTCCTCACTCTGACGCGGAGCTGACGTAGATGGCTCTGTGACAGCTGCTCCCGTCAACACGACACCGGGACCTCCTCTTATTAAACTACGGCAAGACCCACTCTTCACTAGGTGACTCATTAATTCCCCAAATCCCAGCCAATCCGTCCCCAAAACTATCGAGTGGGTAAGGCGAGGATTAACCGCTGCCTTCGCTATAAAATTTTTTTTTTCCCCTCGAAAAAAATGTGGACCGACACTAAAGGGTAGTTGTGAACATCCCCGTGCACACACAACACCTTCACCAATTGTGCTCCCCCCAATGCCTCGTCTTGCACCAGGTTTTGGTGGATTGAGGTCTGATTACAACCAGAATCCACCAACACCTGATGTGTATCCCCTTGGATACTCACCGGTATGCGATACGCTCCGGCCCGATCGAGGGCGGCTCCTGGCGTGTCGGGGATCCGAACCACCGCGCCACCTCCATTACTGAGCACTGCTGTTGGAGGTGGCCCGGCTCCCCGCAGCGCCGGCAAACCGGCCCGGTCTTCCTCTCTGCACTAGTGCTCTGGGGCTCACTCACCTGGGGGGGGGGGGAGACAGACACAGGAGGGAGAAATGAGAGGGCACCGCGGGTGTGGCGGGCTGGCTGGCTGGGCTGGGGCGGGCCCCGCCTCCGCGTGTGTGGCGGGCCCCGCCTCCGCGTGTGTGGCGGGCCCCGCCTCCGCGTGTGTGGCGGGCCCCGCCTCCGCGTGTGTGGCGGGCCCCGCCTCCGCGTTGGGGGAACGGGGTGAGGATGAGATACACTAGGAGAGGAGGGGGGAGAAGAGGTTGTCTGCTGTCCTGCCATCGGGACAGCCGCCAAATGGTCCTCTGCCAGCTCGATTGCCTGATCCAGCGATGCCGGGCGGTGGCACTGGACCCACTCTGCAGCTCTGGCTAGTAGACGCACGGTGTACTGCTCCAGCGTCACCTGGTCGATGATCCCCTCGGCGTCGCGATTGTCGGCCCTCAACCACCGCCCGCAGGCATCCCGGAGTTGCTGGCCAAACGCGAACGGCCGGCCGACTTCCTCCAAGCGCGGAAGCGCTGCCGTTGTTACTCGGGGGTGCGCCCCACATGCTGGAGGACGGCCCGGCGACAGTCCGCATAGGCCGGTCGGCGGGGAGCTGTAGCACGGCCAGCTGCGCCTCTCCCATTAGCAGGGGGAGGAGGCGCGCTGCGCGCTGTTCCATCGGCCACCCCGAGGTCACCACCTGTTCAGAGAATGTGAGGAAGGCCTCGGGTTCGTCCTGCGGGCCCATCTTCGTCAGGGTGAAGGGGGATGGCCCCGCGGCGGTGGGCCCTGCCGACGGGAGGAGGTGCCGGAACGCCTGTCGCTCTTCCTGCTGAGCCAGCATCAGAGCCTCGAACCGCTGTTCCTGTTCCTTCCGGAGGGCGACTAGTGCCTGGTGCTGGCTTTGCTGAGCCATGGCGAGGGCGTGGACCAGCTCGGCGAAAGGGGAGGACTCCATGGGGCTGTTCTGCTTCGGCGCTCCAAGGCCCCAGGTTTCAGCACCACTGTAGCAGTTCGGATGGGTGGGTGGAGCACAGAAGGACGGCAGGCCAGAACTGAGTTCACAAAACCCATTTATTTTAGCTTTTCAGCCTTAACTACACACACACACACACACACATATATATACAAATTATATATATATATATATATATATATATATATATATATATATATATATATATATATATATATGTGTGTATATATCTGATCTTCGGGCCCTTAGATGGCACTGCGTTACATGCAGGCATGCTTCTGTATTGGAAATCACAAAATGCTCAGGAATATTTCCAGAGAACATTATCTGTGAACACAATTCACAGGGCCATCTACCATTGCCAGCTAAAACTCAATAGTTCAAAGAAGAAGCCGTATCTAAACATGATCCAGAAGCGCAGACGTCTTCTCTGGGCCAAGGCTCATTTAAAATGGACTGTGGCAAAGTGGAAAACTGTTCTGTGGTCAGACGAATCAAAATGTGAAGTTCTTTATGGAAATGAGGGATGCCGTGTCATTCGGACTAAAGAGGAGAAGGACGACCCAAATTATCAGCGCTCAGTTCAGAAGCCTGCATCTCTGATGGTATGGGGTTGCATTAGTGCATGTGGCATGGGCAGCTTACACATCTGGAAAGACCCCATCAATGCTGAAAGGTATATCCAGGTTCTAGAGCAACATGTGCTCCCATCCAGACAACGTCTCTTTCAGGGAAGACCTTGCATTTTCCAACATGACAATGCCAAACCACATACTGCATCAATTACAGCATCATGGCTGCGTAGAAGAAGGGTCCGGGTACTGAACTGGCCAGCCTGCAGTCCAGATCTTTCACCCATAGAAAACATTTGCCGCATCATAAAATGGAAGATACGACAAAAAAGACCTAAGACAGTTGAGCAACTAGAATCCTACATTAGACAAGAATGGGTTAACATTCCTATCCCTAAACTTGAGCAACTTGTCTCCTCAGTCCCCAGACGTTTGCAGACTGTTGTAAAGAGAAAAGGGGATGTCTCAGTGGTAAACGTGGCCTTGTCCCAACTTTTTTGAGATGTGGTGTTGTCATGAAATTTAAAATCACCTAATTTTTCTCTTTAAATGATACATTTTCTGTTTAAACATTTGTCATCTGTATTCTATTCTGAATAAAATATGGAATTTTGAAACTTCCACATCATTGCATTCCGTTTTTATTTACAATTTGCACTTTGTCCCAACTTTTTTGGAATCGGGGTTGTACTTTCAACATCGACAACTACACACAGTGGAGCAACCTGGCAGTCAGAATTCTCTCAAAATCTTCTGCTTTTAAAGAAGCAAACCTTGCAGCCATGTTTGTTTCCAAACTGTCACAGTCACTCGCTAGCGTGGAAGTTTTACATCTCCGACATGTCTCTCTTCCAGTTTTTCGATGTCCATTGGTATGCTTTTCTCTTGTAAATATGTGTGAAGAATATATAATGAAGTTTTGCTAGCCTTTCGGGTGTTCAGCGCCTTTTTAGTTTCAGTCTTCAGTTTATTTAGTGCTTAAACTTGGCACTGGATAAGCCTTGTCTTCTCTCTTTCCTGGCCGACAAAGAAATTATTCTGCACATGCGCAGCAGAAATGTTTTGTCATTGGATCTTCGCATGAGCTCCGATGTGTGACGTCGTGTTGTCTTGAATATTATATTATAACAATATTGCACACTCATTTAATTACAGCATTCAGTCTTTTTGGGTAGAAGTCTGTCAGCTTGCCACATCTAGACTTGGCAATATTTGCCCACTCTGCAAAAGCGCTCCAAATCTGTCAGATTGCGAGGGCATCACTTGTGCACAGCTCTCTTCAGGTCACCCCACAGATTTTGAATTGGATTTAGGTCTGCGCTCTGGCTGAGCCATTCCAAAACTTTTTTTGGGGTCATTGTCATGCTGAAAGATGAAGTTCCTCTTCAGCTTTCTAGCAGACACCTGTAGGTTTGGGCCAGAATTGACTGGTATTTAGAACTGTTCCTAATTCCCTCCACCTTGACTATAGCTCCTGTTCCAGCTAAAGAAAAACAACCCCAAAACATGATGATGCCACCACCATGCTTCACCGTGGGTATGGGGTTCTTTTGGTGATGCGCAGTGTTGTTTTTGCATCAAACATAGCTTTAGGGAAAGTTGGTTCCCCCCCCCCCCCCCTTTTTTTTTTTTTTTTGCAAAATTTAGCCGGGCCGGGATGTTTTTCTTTGACCCTACCTCATAGTCCAGGCATATAGAGAATACAGGAGATTGTAGTCACATGTAGTACACAACCAGTACTTGCCAGAAATTCCTGCAGCTCCTTCAGTGTTGCTGTAGGCCTCTCGGCAGCCTCCCTGACCAGGTTTCGTTTTGTCTTTTCATCAATTTTGGAGGGACGTCCAGTTCTTAGTAATGTCACTGTTGTCCCATATTTTCTCCACTTCCCGATGACGGTCTTCACTGTGCTCCATGGTATATCTAATGCCGTGGAAAACTTATTTATTTTTGTACCCTTCTCCTGACTGATACCTTTCAACAATGAGATCCCGTCGATGCTTTGTAAGCTCTCTGTGAACCCTGGCTTTTGCTGGAGGACACAACTGACTTAATGTCTGAACTTTATTTGGGGTTAATCGGAGTCATTTTATTTGATGGCAGGTGAGAACCCAAAACACTGAATACTGTAATTAAATCAAAAAGGTGCTTCAACAAAGTACTAGTTTAAGGGTGTGCACACTTATGCAATCAGCTTATTGTACGTTTGTTTTTCCCCCTAACAGATTTGTTTTTCAATTTAATTGTACAGATTATACGGTGCTCAGTGTAAATGAGTACACCCCCTTTGAAAAGTAACATTTTAAACAATATCTCAATGAACACACAGTTTCCAAAATGTTGAAAAGACAAAGTTTAATATAACATCTGTTTAACTTATAACGTGAAAGTAAGGTTAATAATATAAACTTGGATTACACATTTTTCAGTTTTACTCAAATTAGGGTGGTGCAAAAATGAGTACACCCCACAACAAAAACTACTACATCTAGTACTTTGTATGGCCTCCATGATTTTTAATGACAGCACCAAGTCTTCTAGGCATGGAATGAACAAGTTGGCGACATTTTGCAACATCAATCTTTTTCCATTTTTCAACAATGACCTCTTTTAGTGACTGGATGCTGGATGGAGAGTGGTGCTCAACTTGTCTCTTCAGAATTCCCCATAGGTGTTCGATTGGGTTCAGATCAGGAGACATACTTGGCCACTGACTCACTTTCACCCTGTTCTTCAGAAATCCAGCAGTGGCCTTAGATGTGTGTTTTAGTCATGTTGGAAAAGTGCACGATGACCAAGGGCACAGAGTGATGGTAGCATCTTCTCTTTCAGTATAGAGCAATACATCTGTGAATTCATGATGCCATCAATGGAATGCAGCCCCACATAAGGACACTGCCACCACCATGTTTCACTGTAGGCACCATGCATTTTTCTTTGTATTCCTCACCTTTGCGATGCCATCAGTTCCAAAAGCATTTATCTTGGTCTCATCACTCCAGAGTATAGAGTCCCAGTAGTCTTCATCTTTGTCAGCATGGGCCCTGGCAAACTCTAGGCGGGCTTTTTTGTGCCTGGGCTTTAGGAGAGGCTTCTTTCGTGGATGGCATCCATGCATGCCATTCCTTTGCAGTGTACACCATATTGTGTCACGGGAAATAGTCACCCCAGTTTGGCTTTCTACTTCTTTAGATAACTGCAGTGAACTTGCATGCTGATTTTCTTCAACCCTTCTCATCAGAAGACGCTCCTGTCGAGGTGTTAACTTCCGTGGACAACCTGGACGTCTCTGAGAGATGGTTGCAGTTCCATCTTTCTTAAATTTTTGTACCACTTTTGCTACAGTATTCTGACTGATAAGTCAAGCTTTGCTGATCCTCTTGTAGCCTTCACCTTTGTGGTGTAAAGAAATTGTTTTCTTTGGGGAATTCTGAAGAGAAGTTGAGCATCACTCTCCATCCAGCATCCAGTCACTAAAAGAGGTCATTGTTGAAGAATGGAAAAAGATTGATGTTGCAAAATGTCGCCAACTTGTTCATTCCATGCCTAGAAGACTTGGTGCTGTCATTAAAAATCATGGGGGCCATACACAGTACTAGATGTAGTCGTTTTTGTTGTGGGGTGTACTCATTTCTGCACCACCCTAATTTGAGGGAAACTGAAAAATGTGTAATCTAAGTTTATATTATTAACCTTACTTTCACGTTATAAGTTAAACAGATGTTATATTAAACTTTGTCTTGTCAACATTTTGGAAATTGTTTGTGTTCATTGAGATATTTAAAATGTTACTTTTCAAAGGGGGTGTACTCATTTACGCTCAGCACTGTATGTCACATTAAAGGTGGGAAAAGTTTTGAAATTATTTATCGCTGTCTTTTTCTCTTTTTTTTTTTTTTTTTAATTTTAATTTTTAAATTTTTTTTTATTTAAAACATCAGAGAAACCTAGCATTTTAATGGGGTCTGTACACTTTTTATATCCTGTGTGTGTGTGTGTGTGTGTGTGTGTGTGTGTGTGTGTGTGTGTGTGTGTGTGTGTGTAAAAGAATGTAGCATTAGTAATTGTCTGACTGACCATGTTTTCGAGACTTGCTATATTTGCCCTTTCTCAGGCAAAGAGCAAACGGTTATCTCTGACTCAGTCTAGCAGTACGAATCAGATTTTCAGGTTTCAGAACCAAATCAACCCATTTTTGAACCATCGTGGTTTGTAAACTTGGCATACTACATTTTAACTTCAACTTCTTAAGCAATGTAGGAAGTGGGGCAGTGGTGTACAGGACTTTCTTGTAACCGTGTGTGTGTGTTTTACAGGAAGGCATTGTAGAGCGCCTGTTTAAATGGGCCCGGGAGGCTGAGGAGCCCTTGAGAATCTATGCTACAGGTTTGCTTGCAGGAGCCATGGAGAACCAGGACATTGCTGCCAACTACCGTGAGGAGAACTCTGTTCTGGTCTGTGACACCTTCAGCCTGGCACTTTTTCATTACTCCTAACACCATTCCTGTTCCTAAGAAATTGTACATTTGTGTTGTTAATATGCATATTATATAACATATTAATATACAGTTTTATTACTGAGCTTTAGTACACAGAAGTCAAAAATATTTCTTTATTCTCTGATTGGCCATGTTTTAATCCATGTATGTCTACAGATATAAATATTGGTTCAAATGGAAATGTTATGCAATTATACATAAATCTCATCTATTCAGTTCTATTTATCAATAGATGTTCTGTGTTTCATTGTAAAAAAAAATATGATAACTGTTGCTCAAGACAAAAAATTACAAATGATGGTGATTTCTTTCATAGTTGTCATTGTTCCACTGTATGCGTCTGAGATTTGGTCCCTCCGTCCGTCCAGCCATCCATAAAAGCCCCATTTCTCTGTTTCATTTCCTGGAATTCTGTTTGTCTGTTTTTGTCTGGAAGCTCTTGTTTACTGGGTATGATGTTTTATTGTAAAATATAGCTCTGTTAAGATGCTACTATGTTCTTAGTGCTGCTGTTCTAGGACGCTGAAGATGTGCTGATGTTCTAATACAACAAGAATTCTATTTAAATGTCCAAGTTTATGTTCCTCAACGAGAAACCTCAATTGGAGAATTAAAGCCCTCTAAAAAGCCATTTTTCCACAAATGAATGCTTACCTGATGCACTTTTATTCCAGGTTCCCTTAATGCTGCAGAGGCTCCGAGAACTCCAGGAGAAAGAAGGAGAAAGCCGGAAGGACTTCAAGCGGCCCAGTCTACGCAAGAGCATGGAGCCCTTGCTTCCTCTGGATGAGGAAGCAGTAGATGGCAAGTTTTTGCCCAGCCCTTCGCATACTCACTCAGAAAATAACAGTTTTGGACATGAATCGGATGGGGCGGTCTCTCCTGTGCCCAGTTTAACCCAGAAAAGCAGCAGCCGAGTCCACTCTGGTGTCAAAGAAGTAATGAAATTGGCTCTGCCACGCCATTCTGAGTTGGATAACCCTAGTGAGGGAGCAAGAGATTTCAGGAAGAAGATGGAGCGAGAGAATGGCAGGAAGGCCAAACAGAAGCTGAACTTCTCATTGCCAGATCCAGAGCGCAGCTTTAGCGAGTTGTCCAACAGCAGCTGGTCAGAGATGAGCCCGTGGGTAATTGGGAACAACTACCACTTGTACCCACTTACAGCGGGCATCGAGCAGCGTCTCATTCTTCAGTACCTCACACCATTGGGGGAGTACCAGGAGGTGAGGTTGTGTTCATGTAAAATGTATTATTATTATTTTATTAATATGGTAAGTTCATGGTGCCCTAACTTGGAGCACAATGGTCAGCTGACCCCATGCTGCAAAACCATTGTTAAATGAATATAATGGAATACATCCCGAATGTAAGTAAGGAATAACACTTGATGGGGCATGCTGTTATAAGAAAACAGTGATGCCACCAATTAATTTTTGTCCTATAAGAGCATGTCCTGAAGTGTTTCATTTGATTTGTACCATGATTGATTTTCTTTATTAATGATGAGCATATTCTTTAAAATTATATAATCTTATGTTCCTAATTATAGATATTTAGGCACTGCCTAAAAGCAGAGCTCCTGATGAGAGTATGAGCAAAATATTTGCAAGGATACGAATTGAAGCTGAATAGAATATTCTATCATATGAACCATTGAATTGAGTGTATTTCGTGCCAATAAATTGCTGCGTTGTCTTATGACGGTGATATGAATAATGAGCTGCGCATCACAGTTATGAATACTGATTTATTCCTTTGACACTGCATAATATGCGCCAGAAACACCACCACAACATTTACAATGGTGTGACTCTGCTGGGTGCCTGGTGGACAGCAGGAAACCAATGCTTTCACTTTACATCATCATTAGAGATGTCCACAAGCACCGGCGACTGTCGGTTTTCTCCGCCAACACAGACAGTCTGCGCCGGCTACTTGGTCCCAGAAAAAAATGAAAACTTTCCTTTCAATGATCAAGTAATTTATATCGTCTCAGCTGCCCATAATTTGCTGCAAATCCAATTATTTCACCACCAGATTGTCGGTCTACAATTCAGGTCATGACCGGAAGCAACGCAATATTAGTTGATCGATTCTCGCGCTCTGAGTCGGACCATGTGGCCATGCCATGGTCTATGTAGTTATGTTACAGAGCCAGGCAGCATACTACAGAGGGTAACCAAGAAAGCCAAGCACGCGTACATCTGGAGGGAAATTTCATACATATTTGGCAAATATTTTACAGGGAAATGGTTACAAATTTATTTGCTGAGCGTGCACCAGAAGGCATGTAAATTTAAAAATGTTCTGTGGGGGAATGTCCACAGAACAACTTCCTACTCCTAGCATTAGCAGCCTACTTTTTTTTTTTTTAATGCCTCCGCCATCTTAAGGTGCAGGAGGCATTATGTTTTCGGGTTATCCGTCCGTGCGTGCATCCGTCCGTCTGTCCCGAAACCTTGTGAACACGTGTGTGCATGCGTCCGTCCCGAAACCTTGTGAACACGATATCTCAAAGGCTAATGAAGGGAATTTCACCAAACTTTCACCATTCGTGCGCTTTGGGACAAACATGAACTGATTTAGATTTTGAGATCAAAAGGTCAAGGTCACTGTGAGGTCAAATGTCTGTCCAAAAACCTTGTGAACACAAGATCTCCAAGGCTAATACAAGTAATTTCACCAGGTCAAGATTACTGTGAGGTCAAATGTCCATCCCCAAATCACAACTTGAGGCGTGTAGTCTACCGGGCGGAGGCATCCCCATCGACGCCGTTGGCGTCGAGTTCTATCTAGTTTTTTTTTTTTTTAAGCTGGCTCCTTCAGATTTTCTGGAGACTCTTGCAGTATTACTGTATAGTTACGATTATCAAACTTGATATATTACAGTTGTCTGGTTACATCTGTCACATCCATGCACTTTGAAGCATGGAGCCACAGATTGCAAAGCACGCACCTGCGATTAGGACTAATTAGCATGCACCTGTTCCTAATCAGAGTGCAATCACAGCAGATACATACAAGGACTCTGAAGAACAGACTTTGTGAAAGCCTTGTATTTTGTATCGCTTTTGTGGTTTTGCCTTTATTTTTGGGGGGTTTTGAGTATTGGATTGCCTCTGATATCCTGTCTGTGCCTCACTCGACCACTGCCTGTTTTTTAACTCTGCCTTTGTCGACATTTTGGATCTGTTTACTAGCGTGCTTCAATAAAACTCTTCCTGCCCTTACATGACAGAAACTGTCAATTGTCTCACAATAGTCCAATAGCTATTGGACTAATAAAACTGTTTTAACTAGTTTTATATGAAACGGTCTTGAACATTTTTAGTAAAATGTGTGAAAAATAACATGGGATTACTTACAAAAAAGCAAATTAAAAATAACAGCTGGATTAAAATCCCATCTATCTTAGGTAAATAAAGATACAAATTTCATTGTCTGGTGGTTACCTGTTTGAGAACTGCTGACTTGCACTTACGGCTGGGTACCCTGTGGTGGTACACGTTCGTTATTCTTGTGTATGGACGTTTTTATTATTTATAGCAATCTAAAATTTTGTAATATGTAATAGCAAAACTGATTTATCCTACTGAATTGAAAGGTGTTTGGCAGCTAATTAAGGAGCTGTAAATCTCATTTGTATGTAAAGTTTCCAAACTCTTTGAGTGGTTTACTCTGTTAGAAGTGCACCATTCTGTCATGTTGTTGGGTGAGCCCCCCCCCCCCCCCCCCCCCCCCCCCCCCAACATGACATGACAGCTGTGCTGCACCTATACAATGGGGATGTTCACACTGGCGTGTTGTTTTGTGTGCAGCTGTTGGCTGTATTCATGCAACTTGGTGCTCGAGAGCTCCTCATGCATTACGTGGATTTAAAACAGACAAACGATGTCCAATTAACCTTTGAGGCCCTCAAGGTAACTCTCTCCACCTAATCATGTATCAAACTGTTAGAATACACAGACACAGCACATAGATGATCAAAAATGTATTGTATTGAAATAATCATGTTTGTGTGCAATTTTTAATATTTATAAATGGGTCTGTCTCAGAAACTGGGTACTGTGGGGGTACCCCACTATACACAATCAATAAACTACACGGTTTTGAATGGTGGTGATGGTTTTAATTTGAAATAAAATGATCAAAGAAATAATACAGATAAAACTAAATATTTGATGTGAATACTCTATTCAGGAAATGACGGCTTGATCTGGGACATGATAAATGGTTGACTACATCGCATTTCCTTAAAGGTTGTAGTCCACTGAAAAGTCTACAGTTATCACTAATTGTATTTTAAGTTGTAACTTTATACACCTAAGGATTGGTGCGCTCACAGAATAATCATAACCGTTATAAAACATCATGCAAAATATTTGATCACCGTTGTAACTCCGTTTTCCACATACCCAAAACCAATACGATAGTGTGTTTTGATCTAAACGGAAAGCCTCAGGGTCAAGGTCACTACCTCACCAAAAGTAGTAACTTAAAATCACTGCGCCATATACAGTTAGGTCCATAAATATTTGGACAGAGACAACATTTTTCTAATTTTGGTTCTGTACATTACCACAATGAATTGTGAACAAAACAATTCAGATGCAGTTGAAGTTCAGACTTTCAGCTTTAATTCAGGTGGTTGAACAAAATGATTGCATAAAAATTTGAGGAACTAAAGCATTTTTTAAACACAATCCCTTCATTTCAGGGGCTCAAAAGTAATTGGACAAATTAAATAATTGTAAATAAAATGTTCATCTTTAATACTTGGTTGAAAACCCTTTGTTGGCAATGACTGCCTGAAGTCTTGAACTCATGGACATCACCAGACGCTGTGTTTCCTCCTTTTTAATGCTCTGCCAGGCCTTTACTGCAGTGGTTTTCAGGTGCTGTTTGTTTGTGGGCCTTTCTGTCTGAAGTTTAGTCTTTAACAAGTGAAATGCATGCTCAATTAGGTTGAGATCAGGTGACTGACTTGGCCATTCAAGAATATTCCACTTCTTTGCTTTAATAAACTCCTGGGTTGCTTTGGCTTTGTTTTGGGTCATTGTCCATCTGTATTATGAAACGCCGACCAATCAGTTTGGCTGGATTTGAGCACACAGTATGTCTCTGAATACCTCAGAATTCATCCGGCTGCTTCTGTCCTGTGTCACATCATCAATAAACACTACTGACCCAGTGCCACTGGCAGCCATGCATGCCCAAGCCATCACACTGCTTCCGCCGTGTTTTACAGATGATGTGGTATGCTTTGGATCATGAGCTGTACCACACCTTTGCCATACTTTTTTCTTTCCATCATTCTGGTCGAGGTTGATCTTGGTTTCATCTGTCCAAAGAATGTTCTTCCAGAACTGTGCTGGCTTTTTTAGATGTTTTTTAGCAAAGTCCAATCTAGCCTTTTTATTCTTGAGGCTTATGAGTGGCTTGCACCGTGCAGTGAACCCTCTGTATTTACTTTCATACAGTCTTCTCTTTATGGTAGATTTGGATATTGATATGCCTACCTCCTGGAGAGTGTTGTTCACTTGGTTGGCTGTTGTGAAGGAGTTTCTCTTCACCATGGAAATTATTCTGTGATCATCCACCACTGTTGTCTTCTGTGGGCGTCCAGGTCTTTTTGCATTGATGAGTTCACCAGTGCTTTCTTTCTTTCTCAGGATGTACCAAATTGTAGATTTTGCCACTCCTAATATTGTAGCAATTTCTCGGATGGTTTTTTTCTGTTTTCGCAGCTTAAGGATGGCTTGTTTCACCTGCATGGAGAGCTCATTTGACCGCATGTTTTCTTCACAGCAAAATCTTCCAAATGCAAGCACCACACCTCAAATCAACTCCAGGCCTTTTATCTGCTTAATTGAGAATGACATAACGAAGGAATTGCCCATGAAATAGCCTTTGAGTCAACTGTCCAATTACTTTTGGTCCCTTTAAAAACAAGGTGGCACATGTTAAGGAGCTGAAGCTCCTAGACCCTTCATCCAATATTAATGTGGATACCCTCAAATGAAAGCTGAAAGTCTGGACTTTATGTCCATGTCTATTATATAACTATAACTTGAATACGTTTCAGTAAACAGGTAAAAAAAAAAAATGTCGGTATCCAAATATATATGGACCTAACTGCAAAAATGTAGTTATAAATCTGCGATTGTTTTTTAAAATGAAAGCTAGGTATAGAATGTTTCTTACAGAATGTTACGATGGTAGCTGGTCTTGTATGAATTTCTGAGCTATAAAATGAGTTGTGGGCTATTTTTTACCGTAGCGTGTTTTGTGTGCGTGGAAGGACACACATTAACAATTTGCATGTGTAGAATGGAATTTTCCACTCCAACGGTTAGTTGATCCTGCTTCCATTTGCGGTCTTTGTTACACGAGTAGATCTGTTCCAGCCAGTGCTGACTTACCTGTTGTTCCCATCACTGCCTCCTTGTATTTAAAGCCCCTCTTTCACAGGTTATAGGCGAAATTGATTTGAAATTTCATATCAAGGAAAAATCACATTTATTCTATATCTCAGTAGTTCTTTGTATCAGGGATGAGTGTTTTCCGCTTTTCGGCGGATTTCCGCTTTTTCTGAGTAAAAAAACGACCTTTTTATATTATGCCAAATCCGTTGATGTTTTTTTTTTTGTTTGTTTGGTTTTTTTTATTAATTGAGGAGGGTTGGGGTATGTTCCTTCATGCTGTTCAAACTTGATTAACTCCAACGATGTTTACACATTATTTGTAATCGCCATCTTTAGTCTCGTTGAATGTGATGTAAAATTCGTGTTATCTACATTGTTATTGGTCAAAACATTGATGTCGAGACCATAATAGCCAATCAAAACAGTTTTTACAAAGATACCCACATCAGTTTTCTTTTATCGAAACTTACACATGTTTATGAGCTGCATATCAAAAATACGTTCCTCTAATCGGCATGTTTTCTCAAGATGCTGAATACTATTGACAAGCGAGATGAAGCAAAGGTACGTGGAATTGATGCTGGTAGAAAAAAAGTTTAGGAAAGCAAGAGGAGTGTGAGAGAGAGCAGAAGAGAGCTAGGTTAGAGCATGTAAAAACACAGGAGGACCTGGCTAATGAAAGAAAAAGGAAAAAAGAGAGGACTGATGAGCTTTTGGCTTTGGCCAAGAAGCTGAAGTCGTCTAAATGATGAAATGAAAATTTGTTTCAAAAATAACTGGGAACTATAAATAACTAACTTTTAACTGTAAAAAGTGTAAATAAACATTTTCCTTTTGAAGAAAACATACAAGTGATGTGGACAATAAGATGAAGACAGTCCCCCATAAAATATGCATTTGTTTGATTTAATATATTAACATTGCATATATGATAATTTGAATTATAGCTGACAGTGTTGATAACTGTATAACTTAAAAGTTTAAATAGACATTGTGAAGAAATCATAAAGTAATGTGGACATTAGGAAAAGGCCAGTCTCCATAAGATATGATTTATTTTTTTTTATTTAATTCAATATATTGAATATATGAAAATTTGAATTATTAATGGAACTGTAAATAACTGAATTTTAATGGAGATGTTTTAGAAAAACAAGCGATGTTGACTGAGTAATATAACCAGTCCCCATAAAATGTAGATATTACTTTGAATTAATGCAATACTGTTATATATTGTTCTATATAATAGTGTTTTTATTTCAATAAGTATGAAAATAGGCATCAGGTGTTTTTAATTAACTACAGCTCAGATTGCAGGAAATAAGGTGAGTGAGGTCTCATTTTGAGAGAAATTTCCCGGAGGGTCCCCCCGGACCCCCCTTATTACTTCAGGCGCCTTTGGTGCCCTCAGGACTTTTTACAGATTTTCTGCTTTTTTCATCAGGATGAGAAGATAAAGACTCTCATCCCTGTTGTATGTAATTGATCAGGATGAAAAAATGCATCGTTTTGACGGTATGCATTATTGAAAGGGTCATTTTTAACAGTATCATTGATGCTGCTTATACTTCACTGTCATTTTGTAAGCAAACAGCCCTATTTCGCCATATTAAATACCCAAAATGTATCATATATTTTAAGTGAATAATCAATTCAGTCATCATAACTTGGCATTTTTAACCCAAGCAATCAAAGAGGAAATTTTCAGTATTTTCACTCATCTGTGATGGAGGGGCTTTAATTCTTCACGATGTAGTTATTTTACATGTAATTCAATTTTACAAAAACTTTGAATTGTAATCAAAATATAATTTAACTTTAAGTTGTGAGAATGATTACATTTCAATGCAGTGTGTAAATATGCGACTTGTTCAGATGTGATAAGTAATGATATCTTCACTGTAAAAAGAAACTAGTAAAGAAACGTTTCCATGTTACGTTAGTGATGAAAAAAGCAAATAATTGAATAAATCAATGGGATATTGTGTGACAGTTTCAAACTTTTGTCTGTGTATTACTATTATGCTAATTGATAATTTAGTACAAAATAAGGGGTGTATCTGCATGACATCCTGCAGGCACAACAAAAGTTTAATAAAATGTATGATAACTGATGAACATTCGAAACTAAGGAGTAAAATTTAAAAATAATGTTTTTTTTTCTGTCCAATAATTGCATTTAAAGAAACAAATATATGTACAGAAAAAGATATTCCTTGGTTATTAAAGAGGGTTTTTAAATGCATACATGTTTCCATGTTACACGAGGCCAGATAAAGCAAGATGCTATCTTTATCCTTATTAAACATGACAAAAGAAACCTTGAGTGTTAAGTAAATGCAAAAAAAAAAAAAAAGTAAAATTAGATAATTTCTTTTTTGACCATAATATCCCAAATGAGAGACCAGTTTCTGAGACGGACCCATAAAATACACACACACACACACACACACACACACACACACACACACACACACACACAGGTGCTTGAAAGTTTGTGAACCCTTTAGAAATTTTTATATTTCTGCATAAATATGACCTAAAACATTAGATTTTCACACAAGTCCTAAAAGTAGATAAAGAGAACCCAGTTAAACAAATGAGACAAAAATATTACACTTATTTATTGAGGAAAATGATCCAATACTACATACTTTTGCCACTCACATGTATGTGAACCTTTGCTTTCAGTATCTGGTGTGACTGCAATTAAACGTTTCTGATAACTGTTGATCAGTCCTCCACACCGGCTTGGAGGAATTTTAGCCCATTCCTCTGTACAGAACAGCTTCAACTCTGGGATGTTGGTGGGTTTCCTCATATGAACTGCTCGCTTCAGGTCCTTCCACAACATTTCGATTGGATTAAGGTCAGGACTTTGACTTGGCCATCCCAAAACATTTATTCTTCTTTAACCATTCTTTGGTAGAGCAACTTGTGTGCTTAGGGTTGTTGTCTTGCTGCATGACCCACCTTCTCTTGAGATTCAGTTCATGGACAGCTGTCCTGACATTTTCCTTTAGAATTCGCTGGTATAATTCAGAATTCATTGTTCCATCGATGATGCCAAGCCATCCTGGCCCAGATGCAGCAAAACAGGCCCAAACCATGACACTACCACCACCATGTTTCACAGATAGGATAAGGTTCTGATGCTGGAATGTAGTGTTTTCCTTTCTCCAAACATAACACCTCTCATTTAAACCAGAAAGTTCTATTTTGGTCTCATCTATCCACAAAACATTTTTCCAATAGCCTTCTGTCTTGTCCACGTGATCTTTAGCAAACTGCAGACAAGCAGCAATGTTCTTTTTGGAGAGCAGTGGCTTTCTCCTTGCAACCCTGCTATGCACACCATTTGTTGTTCAGTGTTCTCCTGATGGTGGACTCATGAACATTAACATTAGCCAATGTGAGAGAGGCCTTCAGTTGCTTAGAAGTTACCCTGGGGTCCTTTGTGACCTCGCTGACTATTACACACCTTGCTCTTGGAGTAATCTTTGTTGGTCGACCACTCCTGGGGAGGGTAACAATGGTCTTGAATTTCCTCCATTTGTACACAATCTGTCTGACTGTGGATTGGTGGAGTCCAAACTCTTTAGAGATGGTTTTGTAACCTTTTCCAGCCTGATGAGCACCAACAACACTTTTTCTGAGGTCCTCAGAAATCTCCTTTGTTCGTGCCATGATGCACTTCCACAAACATGTGTTGTGAAGATCAGACTTTGATAGATCCCTGTTCTTTAAATAAAACAGGGTGCCCACTCACACCTGGTTGTCATCCCATTGATTGAAAACACCTGACTCTAATTTCACCTTCAAATTAACTGCTAATCCTAGAGGTTCACATACTTTTGCCACTCACAGATATGTAATATTGGATAAGGTTCCTCAATAAATAAATGACCAAGTATAATATTTTTGTCTCATTTGTTTAACTGGGTTCTCTTTATCTACTTTTAGGACTTGTGTGAAAATCTGATGATGTTTTAGGTCATATTTATGCAGAAATATAAATTCTAAAGGGTTCACAAACTTTCAAGCACATATATGTTGTGTATGTATATATAATATTTAAATCTAGTGTTTAGGGAAACTTTTTTTTTGTTAACTTGGTATGCAATCTTTTCCTCTGTTGCAGTATCTGGCTTCTCTTCTGCTGCATAAGAAGTTTGCAGCAGAATTTGTGGCTCATGGTGGAGTACAGAAGCTTCTGGAAATCCCAAGGCCATCCATGGCTGCTACAGGAGTCTCTCTGTGTCTCTATTACCTTGCCTATAATCAAGATGCTATGGAGAGGGTAAATGACATTTTGTCAGAGACAAAGTATTTCACTGCTGTGTACTATGTGACCATAAAGGCTGTCGTCATTTTTAATTGCTTACCCGCTGGAAGGAGTGAAGCCACTTGTTCAGCCGTATTGGTGTTAACAGTACTTGCTACATAAGTAGCTTTCTCCAGTTCCACGATAGCGAAAGCTGCTCTTCTGCTGCTTCTGTCATTTTTAGTGAAATGCTGCAGTTCATTAAGTGGATGTGACACATATACCCCTTTTCCACCAAATCAGTTCCAGGGCTGGTTCAGGGCCAGTGCTGGTGCTGGTTCACAACTCGTTCAACTTGCGAACCAGCTGAGAACCAGTTTGCTTTTCCATAGCTCAGGGTGCTAAGGGGAGCCACGTCATTATGTCACTGTATACGTCAGTTACGTCGCTGCGTTTGCATAAACCTTGGCGCGAACATAGAAGCAACAACAACACGGAGAAGAAGCAGCAGCAACAACAACAATAATAATGGATGACTGCTGCTTTACTGCATCCATGATATCTCGTCGCTTATTTAAAAATGGCGCCCTCTCGTGGTCTTGCTATTATTGTTGGTCTTAACACACACACACACACACACACACACACACACACACACACACCCCCCCCCCCCCCGGCTGACGTAAGCAGTTCTTTCCTCTGGCCCAGCAACCCTGGAACCGGTTTTTCTGGCCCAGAGCCAGTTCTTTGTCAGTGGAAACAGAAAACCCGGTTCCAAACTAAGCACTGGCCCCGAACCAGCCCTGGAACTGATTTGGTGGAAAAGGGGTAATAGTCAAAGCTTATAACCTATAATACCAATTAAGCAATAGATATTCAAATTGTTCTGAACAATTTGAATATCTATTGCTCAATTGATATTATAGGTTATAAGCTTTGACAGGGTTCCCATGGGTCATGGAATTTCTGGAATATTGTGGAATTTTAAAAAGTCTTTTCCGGACATGGAAAGTTGAGGGATTTGGGTCAAGTTATGGAATATCAAGGAAATTTGTGTGTTTAAATTTTCTTTATCATTTTGGCAAAATGGCAGTATTTTCCATGCAGTATTTCAGTAGATTTAAGCAGTGAAAAAAGAGAAAAATATTTATTTATGTACTGAAAACATCTGTGAATTACAACCCCAATTCCAAAAAAGTTGGGACAAAGTACAAATTGTAAATAAAAACGGAATGCAATGATGTGGAAGTTTCAAAATTCCATATTTTATTCAGAATAGAACATAGATGACATACCAAATGTTTAAACTGAGAAAATGTATCATTTAAAGAGAAAAATTAGGTGATTTTAAATTTCATGACAACAACATATCTCAAAAAAGTTGGGACAAGGCCATGTTTCCCCACTGTGAGACATCCCCTTTTCTCTTTACAACAGTCTGTAAACGTCTGGGGACTGAGGAGACAAGTTGCTCAAGTTTAGGGATAGGAATGTTAACCCATTCTTGTCTAATGTAGGATTCTAGTTGCTCAACTGTCTTAGGTCTTTTTTGTCGTATCTTCCATTTTATGATGCGCCAAATGTTTTCTATGGTTGAAAGATCTGGACTGCAGGCTGGCCAGTTCAGTACCCGGACCCTTCTTCTACACAGCCATGATGCTGTAATTGATGCAGTATGTGGTTTGGCATTGTCATGTTGGAAAATCCAAGGTCTTCCCTGAAAGAAACGTCGTCTGGATGGGAGCATATGTTGCTCTAGAACCTGGATATACCTTTCAGCATTGATGGTGTCTTTCCAGATGTGTAAGCTGCCCATGCCACACGCACTAATGCAACCCCATACCATCAGAGATGCAGGCTTCTGAACTGAGCACTGATAACAACTTGGGTCGTCCTTCTCCTCTTTAGTCCAAATGACACGGCGTCCCTGATTTCCATAAAGAACTTCAAATTTTGATTTGTCTGACCACAGAACAGTTTTCCACTTTGCCGCAGTCCATTTTAAATGAGCCTTGGCCCAGAGAAGACGTCTGCGCTTCTGGATCATGTTTAGATACGGCTTCATCTTTGAAGTATAGAGTTTTAGCTGGCAACGGCGGATGGCACGGTGAATTGTGTTCACAGATAATGTTCTCTGGAAATATTCCTGAGCCCATTTTGTGATTTCCAATACAGAAGCATGCCTGTATGTGATGCAGTGCCATCTAAGGGCTTGAAGATCACGGGCACCCAGTATGGTTTTCCGGCCTTGACCCTTATGCACAGAGATTCTTCCAGATTCTCTGAATCTTTTGATGATATGCACTGTAGATGATGATATGTTCAAACTCTTTGCAATTTTACACTGTCGAACTCCTTTCTGATATTGCTCCACTATTTGTCGGCGCAGAATTAGGGGGATTGGTGATCCTCTTCCCATCTTTACTTCTGAGAGCCGCTGCCACTCCCAGATGCTCTTTTTATACCCAGTCATGTTAATGACCTATTGCCAATTGACCTAATGAGTTGCAGTTTGGTCCTCCAACTGTTCATTTTTTGTACCTTTAATTTTTCCAGCCTCTTATTGCCCCTGTCCCAACTTTTTTGAGATGTGTTGCTGTCATGAAATTTCAAAATGTCTCACTTTCGACATTTGATATGTTGTCTATGTTCTATTGTGAATACAATATCAGTTTTTGAGATTTGTAAATTATTGCATTCCGTTTTTATTTACAATTTGCACTTTGTCCCAACTTTTTTGGAATCGGGGTTGTACTAAATAAATCTCATAACTTGATGGGTTTAAAATATCGTGACTGGTTTTTGTCTGCTCAGCATAAAGGTGGCTTGTTTTTCAGTTCCAGGTCATAGAAATTCAGTATTTTAGTCAGTGGAAAGTTCAGGAAAAGACAGAGAACTTGATGTTGGAGTGGGAACCCTGTGTCCACTTTCCATGATCGTCCCTACTTCTTTGTCTTTTTTAAACTAAATTTAATTTCAGTTCTTATTTGTATTGTTGTACTTGTTTTTATTTGCATCACTTTATGTTTACAGTCTGATTTTTGCACTTTGAGCTTTAATATAATTTGATTAATCCTTTTGGAATGACCTTAATTATCATGTATTTAACTCTGTGAAGAAATTATACAAAATCTGGACGTTACCTACATAGAAAGACTTGGTCATAGTCTGTAATTTTTTGCATAAACTGATTAATTTACTGTGGTCATAATTACTCTTGCAGGTGTGTATGCTACCCCACTCGCTTTTAGCAGAGGTGGTGAGTTACACTCTGTGGCTGTTGGAGTGTTCTCATGCTTCTGGCTGCTGTCATGCCACCATGTTCTTCTCCATTTGTTTCTCATTCCGAGCTGTGCTTGAGCTCTTTGACAACCAGGATGGCCTGAGACGCCTTGTCAACCTGGTATGTATACAAACACAAAGTGGTTGGTTGAACCAGAAAATAAGCTGTCCCTATTCACTTTTATAGCTCTTGCTTTTCAGGGTCTGCCATTGTCTGAAAATACAGTGGAGAATATCTGGTGATCCAGCGTAACCTAGTGGCTACAAAATACCCCTAATGTGCCGTGTTCTTTGGTTTCCTCATTGAGGAAAATATTGAGCTAAGAATGCGACACCCTCTCAGCTTTCTGCCTTTTTTTTTTTTAAACAAGTATAATGAACAGAGGGCGGCATGGTGGTGTAGTGGTTACCACTGTCGCCTCACAGCAAGAAGGTCCTGGTTCGAGCCCTGTGGCCGGCGAGGGCCTTTCTGTGCGGAGTTTGCATGTTCTCCCCGTGTCCGCGTGGGTTTCCTCCGGGTGCTCCGGTTTCCCCCACAGTCCAAAGACATGCAGGTTAGGTTAACTGGTGACTCTAAATTGACCGTAGGTGTGAATGTGAGTGTGAATGGTTGTCTGTGTCTATGTGTCAGCCCTGTGATAACCTGGCGACTTGTCCAGGGTGTACCCCGCCTTTCGCCCGGAGTCAGCTGGGATAGGCTCCAGCTTGCCTGCGACCCTGTAGAACAGGATAAAGCTGCTAGAGATGAGATTTTCATAGTCACATATTTGATTTATTGTTAGCATGGTTACTTTATTGCCCTTAGGTTTGTAAAGGACCTATAATTGTGTAGATATCAAGTTAACTAACGTATATGTGATAGATTATGAGTAGAGTGATGAACAGACCATGGTAACGTAGTATATGAAATTGTTTTAGTTCCATCACTTCAAGATTTATTTATTTATTTGTCATATACACAATAACAGACACAGCGGTTTATTATTGGGTAATGAAATTCTTATTTTGCAACTGCCCGACCAAACTACGCTTACCAAAATAAAATTATATATATATATATATATATATATATATATATATATATATGAAATATAAAGTGCATATGGAATGCAAAATATAAAGGTAGAGTGAAAAATGAAGATAACATTAAAAAAAGGATAGGCAAACAATGTGCAAACATGGAGGTAGATATACTGTGCCATGTCTTTAAAAAAAAAAATATATATATATATATATATATATATATATATATATATATATATATATATATATATATATATATATATGCATGCATAGGACTATGTGTAACACTATTATAGGGAACAGTCTCTCAAATTTCCAGTGTAGGGAATAGTTAATCGGGACCATTCTGAGCACAGTCATAGTCTTATTGTTCAACAGCCTAAGCATGTTGCATCCCTGCTGTGAAAGTGTTTTCAAATCACTGCCTGAATGGAACACGTTGATTGTCATGCAACCCCAAATTAAAAAATAAATAAATAAAAAGTTGGGATATGTTGAAATTAAAACTTGAAACAATGATTTGTAAATAATCTTTGACCTGTATTCCACTCAAAACAATACAACAGCACATTATTTGATGTTCTATAGAATAGAATGCCTTTTCTTGTCATTGCACAACTGTACAATGAAATTTCAGTGCAACTCCCCAAGTGGTACATCCAATAGAAAAATAAGTGTAATATAAAAACAGCACACCATTTTATATTTTAAAAAAGGCTAATATAAAATATAAAACAGCAGATATCGACATAAAATAAGTTAATAAATAGATGAGCGAGTGTATCGCACAATCCAGAATATATTGCACATACTTCAACTCAGAGTTGAGTTGTTTTATGGCACTTGGATAAAATGGCACTTGTATCATGATTTTTTTTTTTTCCCCAAAAAAATAAACACTTTCAATCTTGATTCTTGCATCACATTTCAAAAAAAGTTGACAGTAAAGCATTTACCATTTTGTCATGTTGCCATTCCTCCTCACAACATTTAATAGATGTTTAGGAACTGAAGACAGCAAGTGATGTATTGTTATTTTGTTCCATTCTACCTGCAAACAGGTCTGGCGGTGTACAAGAATACAAGCTCCTCATTGTCATATTTTTCATTTCAAAATTCACCACACATTCTCTATTGGGAACAGAGGAGACAGGCGCCCTCTTCTTCCACAGCCATATCTTTGTAACATGGACAGAATGTGTGTGCCCCCCCCCCCCCCCCCCCCCCCCCCCCATTGTCTTGTTGAATATTCCTGGAAAAGATGTTGTCTTGAAGGCAGCATATACAGTATGTTGCTCCAAAATTTCGGTGTACTTTTTCTACATTAATGCTGGCATCACCTGAGTATAAGGTACCCTTGACACAACCCTAGACCATGATGGACCCTAGCTTTTGGACTTGTTGCTTGTACTAATCTGGATGGTCTTTTTTTTTTTGGTCTTTGGTCCAGAGCACACGGTGTCCATTTCTTAGAAAAGACCTGAAGTACTGTTCCATCTGATCATAATACATGTTTCCACTGTGTCATGGTCCATTCCAGAGAAGTCAACAGCGTTTCTGGGCACAGTTAATATAAGGCTTCTTTTTGCACAGTAAAGTTTTAACTGGCATTTGCAGATGTAACTCGATATTGTAGTGATTGACACAGGTTTGTCAAAGCAATCTTGAGCCCATGTGAATATATCTGCCATCAATGAATGACTGTTCTTGATGCAGTGTCATCTGAGGGAATGGAGATCATTGCATTTGAGGGATCGTGCAATCTTGGGCTTGCACCCTTGACACGTTGAAATTTCTTGTGCCCTTTATGCACCAAAATTCCTCCAGGTTCCTTGAATCATTGAACGTTTTCTGCACCGTAGAGGGTGAAATATCCGAATCCCTTCCTATCAGTCTTTGAGGAACGTTGTTTTTAAACATTTCAATGACTTTTCTTACACGTTTGTTGACAGACTGAAAAGTCTCAGCCCATCTTTGCTTCTCAAAGACTAAGCCTTTCCTGATACTGATTTTGTACAAAATCATGATTTACAATCGCCTGTTGACATCACCTGTTTCAAATCACGTCATTATTTAATTGGTTTACCTTGTTACTAGCCCTAAATTGGCCCATCCCAACTTTTTTGGAATGTCACGTAGGCCTGAAATGCAGGAATGGATGCAGTGGTGATGAGAGCGAGTACAGGACGGTGGTCGACAACTTTGTCACGTGGAGCAGGAAGAACCACCTACAGCTCAGCGTGACAAAGATGAAAGAACTGGTGGTTGATCTGAAGAGAATCAGGGCTCCGGTGAACCCTGTTAACATCCAAGGGGTCAGTGTGGACGTGGTGGAGGAATACAAGTACCTGGGGGTGTACTTGGATAATAAACTGGACTGGTCCAAAAACATGGGCACTGTATACAAAAAGGGCCAGAGCCGTCTCTATTTTCTGAGACGGCTGAGGTCCTTCAACATCTGCCGAACGATGCTGCGGATGTTCTATGAGTCTGTGGTGGCCAGCGCCATCCTGTACGCTGTTGTCTGTTGGGGCAGCGGCTTGAAGGTGAAGGACACTAACAGGCTCAATAAGATCATCAGGAAGGCCGGCCATGTCGTAGGCGTGGAACTGGACTCTCTGACAGTGGTGTTCGAGAAGAGGACACTGTCCAAAATAAAAGCAATCTTAGACTGTCCTTCCCACCCTCTACATGAGGAGCTGATCAGCCACAGGAGCATGTTCAGTAAACAGCTGATTCTTCCACGCTGCACAACTGAGAGAGACAGGAAATCATTCCTACCTGTTGCAGTCAAGCTGCACAATGCCACTGTATAACTGTGGTACAGTCTTACCATGTATACTGTATCCTTAACTCGGGTGCAGTATATGTATATAAAATCACTTCATTTTGCTTTTACTTAAGTTATTGAACTTTTTATTTAAATTTATTTTTATTCTTTTTTTTCAGACGATTTTATCTTCTATTTTTAGACATGTTCACTACTACTTTGATTCAGGAGCTTGGTAGCAAATTTGAATTTCCCTCCGGGGATTAATAAAGTAATTCTGATTTTAATAAATGAAATGAAGTTGACCAGACAGAACATAAATTATCTTGGGTTCATACTGTCTGCAATGAAATACAAGTCAAAGTAAATTTAGGCATCACTGCTTTCTTTATTTGCATTTTCCATACTGTAATTTGGGGTTGTTGTATTTGAAAACTTGCATGATATTGTTCTTGTTGTGGTTCTTATGGAAAGTTATCATGTGTGCATGCAGATAAGTACTCTGGAGATCTTGAATCCAGAGGATCAGGGGGCACTGCTGAGTGATGATGAGATCTTCTCCAGCAGGCAGACAGCCAAACACACGTGCATGGCTCTGCGCCGGTACTTTGAAGCCCACCTGGCTATTAAAGTGGAACAAGTAAAACAGAGTCTGCAGCGCACAGAAGGAGGAGCACCGATCCATCCCCAGCCTTACTACAAGGTATAGTCTACAGTAACTATACACCAGTAGACCTTTCACAAGGTATATTCTAACATGCAGGAACTTTTGCCTGATTTTTATATGCATACCTACAAACATACATTACTGTGTCTGGTTTATGCTTTTTATAAGGTGCACATAGCCATTGGCTTCATTTAAAATTCTCAAAAGCATGTGTCCTTAATTACAAAATAATAGTAAATATACTATAGTTTTTTTTTTTTTTTTTTGTGTGTGTGTGTGTGTGTGTGTGTGTGTGTGTGTGTGTTTTTTAGCCTTGCTCCTACACTCATGATCAGGTGGTTGAAATGATGGAATTTCTCATTGAGCATGGGCCGGTGCGTTTGTACTGGGAACCTGCCGAGGTCTTCCACAAACTGTCTTGTGTGCAGCTCCTACTGCAGCTCATCTCCATTGCCTGTGACTGGAGAACATACTACGGCAGGTAAGATGAACGATGGGGAATTTAGAAACGCTGATAACATGACCTAAATCTGTTGATGAATGCTAAGTTTTTAAAACTTAAAACGGGTCTTATGATTGCTTTGGAACCAATCACTTCTTCCAATAGTAGTTTTAAATTGGTAATTAATGGCACTGTCATTAAACTTTCATCCACTGTTCATAACCTCGGTGTTACTAGATTTTCTATTGATCTATATCTAGAGTCAATCTGTTGGTCCTATAACTTCTAGATCTTCTTATGTTTTGGCAAACAGAGATGCTTAGTTATCTGAGCCCCTTGCAGCTTTAACCAATTCTTTTCTCATTCATGTTTGTCTGCATTTTAGACTTGCATTTACCTTGCTTCACGGAGTCATTATTGGAATTAGACAAAATGGTCGACAGTGCATGACTGACCCGTGGTAATAGTGTGCTGTGATTTGGTCAACATGCGTTACTTTCATCGGAAGTCAGCAACATTGTTTAGTACTCGTTAGGGCACACTTTCTTTCTGTGACAGATCGTATATAACGGGCACTTGGAAAGTTCTGGAAAACAATGAGCAGGGCGCATATAAATTTGGGCATGGCATTGGTATTTGAGGGCAGGGAGTAAGCTCTGAAGGGCAGGGTGTGGCGCCTTGATAGAATAAACTGGCTGGAACACGGAGTATATTTGACGCAATACATTTGATGTTTGCCAAATAATTTAATAAGAATAGGAGACAAAATGAAATAATTGCTACAAGAAAAGATTTTAATATCTGCTCAGCTTTGTTTTACTGAGTGAGAAAGGAGTTGACGCATGGATGAATTGCACTTAAGCAGAGATGTGTGTCAAAAACATATATTTACACACAGTATACAGAGGCCCCTTGCTTTTTCCCAATGCAACATTTTTGAACTCAGACAAAACCCAAAAATTAAACGCAGATCACAGCAAGTGCCCTGATGTGCCCTCTGCATATTTAAATTAAAAATACAATTTATCCACATTTAAAAGTTATGATCTTGCTAAAAATTGGCTTACCTGGCCGCAACCATTTGCACTGAAACCGGATCGCACGATCCGTGATGTTAACGGCACCCTAGAACGCCGTTTATCTTTGTGACACGGAGCCATCAAATAAAGGCTTCTAATTTAAAAAAACAAGATTGCAGGGCGTCACTTCTTTCTCACTGTGTGTGTGCACGTTTTCATTGCTTCAGATGGGTTAAATGCATACTTGCCAACCCCCAGAGAATGAAAAGCAGTAGATCAGATTGCACAGCGCAATCATGTCCTCCTAGGGGTATCCAGGGGCATGTTCCATAGGAAATTTTTTTTTTTTTTGGCTTGGGGGGGATGTGATATGGCACTCAGAATGGTGCGTTCTCCTGCATTCTGAGTGCCATATTTGAAGAGAATTGATCGGGAAATTGAACCGCTGTACTTCACAAAATGCATGCTTCTCACCTTTGGAGCTTTGATGCATGGATGATCTGACGACCAAGTCGTCTTGAATCTTGTCATCGTGAATTCACACCCCCTCCCCAAGACCTGCAGGTCTTTTGAACTGTGGGGGAAACCGGAGCACCCAGAGGAAACCCACACAGACAGCGGGAGAACATGCAAACTCTCACAAAGGCCCCCATCGGCCGCTGGGCTCAAACCCAGAACCTTCTTGCTGTGAGGCGACAGTGCTAACCACTACACCAAAGTGCTGCCCCAGTGAAGCAGCTTTAAGACTTTGAGGGATAAATTAGCTCATGTTTAATTTATCCCCAATGAGCAAGCCTGTGGTGATGGTGGCAAGGAAAAACTCCTTCAGGCAACATGAGAAAGAAACCTCGAGAGGAGCCAGACTCAAAAGGGAACCCATCCTCATTTAGGTGATAGCGTGATTTTATAAATAACTTGTTTCTATAACTGTGTGCTATATAGTCACAAAGTATAAATGGGAAACCAGGAAAACCATTATAGTTTTAACATGAAATCTGTTTTGTTGACGACGTTATAAACAGTTCATGACAATTGCAATACTAAAGTTAGCAAGTCCGCTTGTTGTAACGTGAGCTCATTGCCGATTGGTTAGAACCATAACGAGAACCAATAGAATGGTGCGATAGTGCAATTAAAATTTAAATTCAACATCATTATTGTGCCATTCCACTGTCTCTTGGCTTTACTTAACGTGACCATTTGACACACACCAACACGCACATATATCCTCTGTGCTGAAAAACAGCTGAAGTGAGGTCAGAAGAGTAAACCCAACGGTGTTCGCTGAAATTTTTTTTTTGGTAAAGCAGTAGTTTTTAGAACTAAAACCGGTAAGTCGTATTCACCTGTCAAAAGTGGTAGACTACCACGTGAATTGATAGAGTCGGCAAGTATGTAAACACAGAGAAAAAAACTTCACTGTGCTGTAATATACAGTGGGGGAAATAATTATTTGATCCCCTGCTGATTTTGTAAGTTTGCCCAGTTACAAAGAAATGAGCGGTCTAATTTTTATGGTACTTTTATTTTAGCAGGTAGAGACAGAATATCAACAAAGTACAGAAAAAACACACGGATTTATAACCTTTTATATTTGATTGAGTGAAAATAAGTATTTGGTCCCCAAGCAAAACGTGACTTAGTACTTGGTGGAGAAACCCTTGTTGGCAAGCACAGAAGTTGGAAGTTTCTTGTAGTTGCTCACCAGGTTTGCACACATCTCAGGAGGGATTTTGGTCCACTCCTCTTTACAGATCCTCTCCAAATTCTGAAAGTTTCAAGGCTGTTGCTTGGCAGCTTGAAGTTTCAGCTCCCTGCACAAATTTTCTATCGGATTAAGGTCTGGAGACTGGCTAGGCCACTCCATGACCTTAATGTGCTTCTTCTTGAGCCACTCCTTTGTTGCTTTGGCTGTATGTTTTGGGTCGGTGTCATGCTGGAAGACCCATCCATGACCTATCTTCAGTGCTCTGACTGAGGGAAGGAGGTTCTCTTCTAAGATCTTACGGTACATGGCCCTGTCCATCAGCCCCTTGATGCAGTGAAGTCGTCCTGTACCCTTAGCAGAGAAACAGCCCTAAGCATAATGTTTCCACCTCTGTGCTTGACGGTGAGGATGGTGTTCTTGGGATTGTATTCAGCATTTCTCTCCCTCCAAACACAAGTTGGGTTGATGCTAAAGCATTCCGTTTTGGTCTCATCTGACCACATCACCTTTTCCCAAGCCTTCTCTGAATCATTTTGGTGCTCACTGATAAACTTCAGACAGGCCTGTACATGTGCCTTCTTGAGCAGGGGGACCTTGCAGACACTGCAGGATTTCAGTCCATTACGGCATAGTATGTTACCAATGACTTTCTTGGCGACTATGGTCCCGGCTGCCTTGAGATCTTTAACAAGCTCCTCCCATGTAGTTCTGGGCTGATCCCTCACCCTTCTCATGATCATCCTTACCCCACGAGGCAAGATCTTGCATGAAGCTCCAGACCGAGGGTGATTGATGGTCATTTTGTATTTCTTCTGTTTTCTAATAATTGCACCAACAGTTGTCTCCTTCTCACCAAGGTTCTTGCTGATGGTCTTGTAGCCCATTCCAGCCTTGTGCAGGTCTACAATCTTGTCCCTGATGTCCTTTGAAAGTTCTTTGGTCTTGCCCATGGTGGTGGAGAGGTTGGAAGAGGTTGATTTCTGTTGACGGGTGTCTTTTATAACCAGAAGTAGAAATTAGGAGTACTTTTCTTAAAGTGACAGACTAATCTGTGTGCCTCATGGGCACATACAGTAATTGGTCTGTAGGAGCCAGAATTCTTGCTGGTTTGTAGGGGATCAAATACTTTTCATTCGATCAAATGCAAATGAATTTATGACCTTTTTATATAATGTTTTTTTTCTGGACTTTTTTGTTGATATTCTGTCTCTATCTGCTAAAATAAAAGTACCATAAAAATTCTAGACCCCTCCTTTCTTTGTAACTGGGCAAATTTACAAAATCGGAAGGGGATCAAATAATTATTTTCCCCGCTGTATATGTGACAAAGGCTTCTAATTCTAAAGGTCTAATCAGAAATTTTCTGTAACTGTGATTTTTACTGGCCACAAAATATGCAAATCATCAGGCTTCACTTTTATGAAGTTTCAATCTCACTTGGCTAGAAAATGCTTGCGCAGTTCTAATACATACTAGTAAACAATCCTGTTGCCATAGCAACATGATTCTTGCTGTCTAAAAAGATTACTTTTCTCAGTGAATAAAAACAAACAAAAGCAGGTCATATCAAATGATCAATGAAGGGCTTATTTTTACACCCAAGTGCTTGACACAGGGTTGTTTACAACTATCTAGAAGTGACGTGTCCATGAGCTCCGATAGCCTCAGTAAGTCACGTAGCACGTAGGTGACGTCACGATTTGTCGTCCGAGTGCGATATTTGAGAGAGTAAAATGGCAGCACCCAGGGACACTGTTTTTCTTTTAAAATAAAATCTGTACACAGGATACAGGTACAAATATGAACATGTCTTGTATGGATATTATCTGTCAGTATAAAGGAGTCTATTTTTGGCTTTACAGAATTTCAGCATTTTACCGACTGTGTCTTTTGTGGTTGGTAATTAGTTACTACTGTTTCCTAATTTAAAATAATTAAGTAATAACATCAGTTAATTACATTTTTGAATGGCAGTTTAAATACTAATTAAATTGTCGTGTCTGCTGATTGTTTCAGTAACTGACCTACTAGTTTTTGCTCATCCTGTGTAATATTAATGAGGTGTGATCAGAAAGTTCATGGTCATGCGTAGGCAGCAGAAGTGAACTTTTTTTGAGAGTCAGTATGCCACATGACGTTGCACTGTCCAAATCAGGATCTATGTTACACACGTTTTTGTGATGTGCGCACGTGCATTTGTGATTTTACTATGGACCTCAAACTTGAGAAGAGCGCAAACATCAAATGCTGTCAGACTCAGGAAGTCCGCAATGGAGACCTTTGAAATGCTTCACGAGCACAACCCTTGAAAATGTCCAAGAAATTGAGCACATTGTGCATTAGGATTGTCTGAACGCTCCTCAACCTCCAGG
The DNA here is from genome assembly GCF_027579695.1 of Neoarius graeffei. Lineage (NCBI taxonomy): Eukaryota > Metazoa > Chordata > Actinopteri > Siluriformes > Ariidae > Neoarius > Neoarius graeffei. The sequence goes on from NC_083578.1 coordinate 30,413,170, forward strand.
AATGTTCTGCCCCATTTGAAATGTGAATGCCACCCAAAACGCCTCGCCCAGCTCATTGCCGTAGGCTTGCTGAAGCATTTCGGATGGCTTTGTTGCTTATTCTGAGTTTGAGTTCCATAGTAAAATTGCGAATGCGCACATGCATGTTGCTACAAAAACGCGTGTAACACGGGTCATGTTTGACAGTGTCACGTCATGCGGTATACTGACTCGTGAAAGTTACGGTTTGCTCCTGCTGCGCGCGTATGACCATGCCGCGCTTTGTTTGTTCACAGTAGGAGCGGTCTCAGGATTTTTGGATCTCTCCTCAAATACTGTTGCTTTTATGTCTTCAAATTTAAATGTAGATATTTTATTTTATAGGAGTGACACAGTGCGGTATGCACTGGACATCCTCAGCATTCTGACTGTTATCCCAAAAACGCAGCTCCTGTTGGCTGAAAACGTGGCTGTGCTGGATGAAGGCGGGTCTACCATCTCCACAGTAGGTGAGGGATTTTTGAATAATGAGGAGATTGTGATATTTTTCGTGTTCCAGGTAGGCATTGAAAATTATAGATTGATTAATAGAACTGCCATCACTTTACCTATTCTCTCTAATGTAGTATTTCGGTGACGTAAGGAATGTCGTCGTCATTTTATTTTGGTGAATAGAAGACAAATGTTCAACAGCGCTTATTCCCGAGTAGCAAATTGGAATTAGTTTTGTTTTATGCAAACTTGTTTTAGTTATATTGGTTGTAATTGCTTGCTAATCTATTTAAGGCATGAGCATCGTCCTGGTGGTAGCCGAGGGTGAGGTGTTTGTGAACGATGCCGAGATCCAGAAGTCAGCTCTGCAGGTGGTGATTAACTGCGTATGCGCTCCTGACAAGCGCATCTCCAGCATTGGCAAATTCATCTCGGGAGCACCGCGACGACGTCTTCCACAAAGTCACCGCACCAGTGAAAGTGTCCTGGCCAAAATGTGGAATGTGGTCCAGGCCAATAATGGCATCAAAGTCTTGCTCTCGCTGCTCACAATCAAAATGCCCATAACGGATGCTGACCAAATCCGTGCATTAGCATGCAAAGCATTAGTGGGTTTAGCACGAAGCACCACAGTGCGACAGATTATCAGCAAGTTGCCGCTGTTCAGCAGTGGGCAGATCCAGCAGTTAATGAAAGAGCCTGTACTTCAGGATAAACGCAATGACCATGTACGTTTTTGCAAGTTTGCTGCCGAGCTAATCGAGCAAGTATCTGGAAAGCCGCTGCTAATTGGCACGGATGTTTCACTAGCACGGTTGCAGCGTGCCAACGTTGTAGCGCAAACGCGCATCACTTTCCCTGAGAAGGAGTTGCTTCTGCTTATTCGGAATCATCTGTTGTCGAAAGGTCTTGCCAATACCGCATCAATACTAACCAAAGAGGCTGACCTGCCTATGGGCATCCATTCTCATTCTCATGCTCATACCAGCGTAGCACCATTTTCACAAACTGTCTCCACGCCCCCCACACCACCTGCCATCCCACGGACTCCACGCCTCGCCAATGGTGTGGCAGCACGGCTAGGAGGCCATGCCTCTCATGTGCCAGCTCCATCTATTCACGTACAGCCTCGCCCATCTACCTCACAGCCCCAAACCCCAGCCCCAGCCGCATCATCTCACCACAGCACTGGCTCTCCTCTTGTTGGCCGAATCGTATTCTCGAGGGAACGGCCGTCTACCTGTGTCGCAGGACTGAAGAAACCACGAGTGTTGAGACAAAAATCAGACCATGGCGCATTTAGCCAGAGTCCAGCCATGAAGAAACAGTTGGACCGCCATCTTCCTTCACCTCCAGCTCTTGATAGGTCTGGTGCTACACTTTTTGATTATAAACAACTTGCTAATTTTTTTTTCTTTTTTTCAAAAGCGTAATGAAAACCTGATAAAAAGAGTAGTAATAGACAAGACAGGATGACTTTATCACACGTACACTAATAGTTAAGTCTAATACGCTAAACTGTTGCATACTTGCAGCTTAAATTTGATCATTCTCTGCATGGGCACTTTGCAAGTCTTGATGTGTGTATCCAACAGAAAACCTATTGAGGTTTATTTCTTTAAAGCTGACAAAAATAACGCAATTTGATGTTATTGCATTGTTTGTGAAAATCCACCAACAGCTTCCACCAAATACAAGAGTTTGTCATCTACTGTTTGTATAGTCTTAAAATCATATCAAGCCTACCTACCTGCTATTAAAATACTAATGAAGAGCACAAAATTGTCAAATGGCTTATGTATGGAATCATGCAGTGACCAAAAAGTGTTCAAAATCAAAACTCTTATCATAAGATTCTTCAGGTTGTGTGGTGGTGTGTGTAATATTTTGGGTTTTTCTTTTGTTGTTTTTTTTTAAAAAAAAAATATACTCTTAGCACGAGGCACTCAGTCATGAGACATGTCTTGTGTTTACATTATTCTTTTTGTAGTATTATAACCGAGTATCTGCGAGAGCAGCACGCCCGTTGTAAGAACCCGGTCACCACGTGCCCCCCATTCAGTCTCTTCATGCCTCACCAGTGTCCAGAGCCAAAGCAGAGGTGCCAGGCGCCCACAAACTTTACTGCACGTCACACACGCAGAGTTGCCTATCCAAAATATGGAGGGGTGGATGGAGGCTGTTTCGACAGGCATCTCATTTTCAGCAGGTACTTTTAATAACTTTTAAAGCATGTTTTACATACAATAGTTTTACTGGCAATTACTTCAAGGAATGTGGTGTGTAGTGTCTGTGTATTTGTATAGTGTTTTTATAATGTGACTAAGAACATGCATACTACTTGTAAATAATTTAATGATTTGTTTTTTTGTTTTTTTTTGTGTGCACGCGCATGTGTTTATTAAGGTTCAGACCAATCTCAGTGTTTAGGGAAGCAGAGGAAGATGAGAGCAGTTTCATGTGTTGTGCATTCTCAGCACGGGAGCGTTTCCTCATGTTAGGCACATGCACTGGGCAGCTCAAGCTTTACAACGTGTTCAGTGGACAAGAGGAAGCCAGCTACAGCTGCCATAGTTCAGCCATCACACACCTTGAGCCATCCAGGGTATGTGCACACATGCCGTCAGGTTTGCTTGGATAATGTGCCTTTGTGCCATGCAACCAAAGACTATTGTAGTGGATGATTTGATTAAGAAAGTTAAGTTAGAAATTGAATATAATTTTAAATTAACATATTTAACTTTGTGTCCAATCTTTTGACTGGTACTAGAAATGGTTAAGAATTTTTCTCTTGCAGGATGGGTCTTTATTGTTGACATCTGCTTCATGGAGTTATCCTCTGTCTGCACTCTGGGGAATGAAATCTGTCTTCATAATGAAGTGAGTCGAACAAACAACTCGAAACAAACTCGCTGTACATGCCATCTGTAACCACACCACTCAAGACACTTTTTTTTTGGTTATCACTGATGTTTGCCAGCGAGTTTTGTTTTTGTTTTCTCCCCTCCTCTTTCTTTCCTTTTTTGTAGGCATTCCTTTTTAGATGATCATTATGTGGAATTCAGTAAGCTCTCCCAGGACAGAGTAATAGGAACAAAGGAACACATTGCCCATGTAAGAAAATTACATATTCCATATACAAATTTCGAAAATGAAAATCTGGAGAGTTAATCTTTGAAATAGAAGGCCAAAAGAAGCTATCGTCTTTTGTCTACTTATTGGAAGCTACAATAGACATACAAAGCAGATTCATGTACTCCATGATTTAAATGCTCAAAACCAGGTTTCTTTATTCCCTTGCTCTGTTTTGTTTCATCACTTTTTTTTTTTTCCCCCCAATGACACAGATTTATGACATTCAAACTGGGCAGAAGACCCTGACCTTAAACAACCCTGACTTGGCCAACAACTACAAGCGGAACTGCGCCACCTTCAATCCGACTGATGACCTTGTGTTAAATGATGGGGTTATGTGGGATGTGCGTTCAGCACAGGCCATCCACAAGTTTGATAAATTCAACATGAATATTAGTGGTGTTTTCCACCCCAACGGCCTTGAAGTCATCGTCAACACCGAGATTGTGTCCTTTCAGCTTTTGTTCTACTTTACAACACCGTTTTATATATCAAATGAGAAGTTATGAGCATTGTAATTACATTTCCAATTTGCACATTTTGGACATTAACTCTTGCTGAGGTATTTCCTATAGTTTACAGATGTAGGTTCAATTCCTTAACTACAAGATCAGTGGGACTTAAGGACTTTTCATTTGCTGCACACCGTACCAGCACTAGATCAGTGCAGAATTGTGTTCAACAACAATGGAACAGTCATTTATGGAGGTAAACACACTTTTTTTTTTTTTTTTTTTTTTTTTTTAAAGTTTTCTTGGCTGCGATTTCATGCTGTATGTGGACATGTTTCCTTCTGAAACAAGAAGTCAAAGTGACACTTGACACAATAGCTTTTGAAATGCACCATACTGCCAAATCTAAACATACCTGACATTAGGCCTAAGGCCAATTTATGCTGACAACCCAGTCCTCGCAGATAGCGTCGCAGACAGTGTCTGCGTAGCCCCCCCACCTTCGCAGACACTCTGTGCGCACCTCCCAAAAATTGTGACCACCGCAGAAGCCTCGCAGACAGCGTCGCAGACAAGAGGGCTCTGATTGGTCCAGTCTACATCCGCTGTACACGCACTTCCACTTCCCTACTTTCCCGGTTTGGTTTGTTTTCACGACCGGCATTTTTAAAAACACGAGCGAAGATGGAGCAGCACGAAGAGCGGTTGATTGAGGAAGTGCGTACATCTATACGACTCTAGTTCTAGTCCTTATAAAAAAAAAAAAGTTCTAGTCATTATAGTAACCGGAGGATAAACACTCCACGAACCACACCCACCAACTACTCCTAGCGACTTTGCGCCCCCTTGCGTTGTGCCGGTGAATAACATCGCGCACCCCCGCTCAACGATAAATTACAACTGTCTGCGAAAAGCTATCTGCGAAAGCCTTGTCGCAAGAGTATGCAGAGGCCTTTAGTGAGCTAACTAAATATAGAGAATAGGGAAGAAAGGTTCTCTCCAAATTTTAACTTGCTGCTGGAGGAGCCCTGATGGTGTATAAAGATGGAATCATGTTTTTGCTGTGTCTGACGAAGCAACATGCAGTACCAGTCAAAAGTTTGGACACACCTACTCATTGAGGTTTTTTTTTTTCTGTATTTTGACTGTTTTCTACATTGTAGAACAATATTGAAGACATCAAAACTATTCAATAATGTATGGAATCATATGGCAAACAGTGTTAAACAAAATGTTTTCATATTTTAGATTCTTCAAAGTATCCACTGTTTACCTTAATGCCAAAAGTGTGCAAAGCTATTATCTTAACCAGCTTCATGATGTAGTCACCTGCAGTGCTTTTCAATTAACAGGTGCGCTTTGTCAAATGTTAATTAGTGGAATTTATTGCCTTCTTAATACGTTCGAGATAATCAAATGGCACATAATAATAAAAATACAGTAAATGGCCCTATTCGACAACTGTAGTAATCCATATTATGTCAAGAACCGCTCAGTTAAGTAAAGAGAAACGACGGTCCATCATTAATCACCATCACCAATAAAACTAAAGAAAAGCCATTGAATAAGTTGTGTCCAAACTTTTGACCGGTGCTGTATTCCAGCATTGAAGAGCCCCAAGTTGGTAAAATGATTCTGAGAAGTGCATGCCACATAACCACAACTTCGAGCTCTTCAACCAAGTGATGGTTAGAAAAATGAATAGTGTGCAGGAAGATGTAGAGCCAAAAACACACTGATGGACCATGTTTACTGTTAACAAGCTACTTCCTTATAGCAAGACCTGCTGCTGGGGTGGGACATGTCTGGTTCTAGAAAGCATTTAACTGGAAGATCATGAAGTTATGGGTATTTATGTATCAATTTAAAAAAAATAAAATTAAATTAAAATGAGAACATCGCTGTATAAAGACTGGTGTCCATAACAATAAGGGACGGGGACCAAAAAAAATTCTGAAACAGTAATCTTGATTGGCACTTTGCTAAGTGCCAAGATATTCATTTATTTTCTCTAAATACGAATTAAGCTAGTTGTCTTGTCATATTACTGACCAAATGCTATCTCTTAGCCATGCTTCAGGCTGATGATGAGGATGAAATGATGGAGCAGCAGATGAAGAGTCCCTTTGGTTCCTCCTTTAGGACCTTTGATGCTACTGACTACAAACCGATAGGTGCAGCCTTTTATCCCATTACTGGATAAACACTTGGCCCTCTCCTTCCCATTTTCTCTGTTACTTTTATTAGTTTTAAATGTACTAGGCACTAGGACTAGGCTTCATATGTCATTTCAGTATTTATATATGTAATCATTTAAAGGCAAAATGGCATCAGCATATATTTACTGAAGTTTATAAACCACAGTAAATGAAGAGGGAATTTTTTTCAGAGGTATTTCTTATTATTCAGTTATCCAGTATCTTTCCCACATTTAGATTTGGAGTTTTACGGCTGTAATTTAAAACATCCTATTATAGAGATTTTGGTAATTTAAGAATATCGGTATGCATTTTCTTACTGTAATTTGTTTTCCCTGTCAGCCACCATTGATGTGAAGAGGAACATTTTTGACCTGTGTACAGACACAAAAGACTGTTACCTGGCAGTCATTGAAGTAAGTTGTGCTGCTGTTATTAGTGGATTTCTGAAAACATTAGGGTTTTTTTTTTTGGGGGGGGGGGTGCTTTGTTTTGTTGTAATACTAAGGTTTGTGTTGTAATGCATTTCTCCACATCAGAATCAAGACTCAATAAATATGGACACAGTATGTCGACTTTATGAAGTTGGCCGACAGAGATTGGCTGAGGAAGAAGAGGATGAGGAGGATCAGGTGAACAAATCTTGGTGTAGTTTTCCAAGGCTATGCAATATTTTTATTTACATTGTAGGCAACACTAAGACATTTTGGGTAGAAGTTGAAGCTGAAATGGCACATGCTATTTTCATTTTTATGAATGAAGTTACCTGATATTGCTCTCGACATACTTGGGTTACATTTACCCTGTTCTCACATGCTAAAAACCAGTGGTTGGGATTTTTTTTTTTTCTTAAAAATTATTATTGCTATTCTGCTATAATGGTGTCGTGTGGGAATGGGAGCAAAATGGTAAAGTCAAAACATTAATCTGTCCTCTGGCGACCTAGGAACATTAACGGTAGTCTTTTGCCACAGCCCCAATGGGAATTGGAACCACTGGATTAATGTATTGTGACTGGTCGTGATGTAAATGATGCAGTCATACTGTGAAGAAACTACTGAGAAAAGGAAGTTAAAAGCAAAGAAAATATCGGCTGATATGGCTGGTGCTTTGTAGCCTAACATGATTGGTTTATTCAACATGTGTGATTACATTAAGAATACATAGCGATCGTACATGGGCTGATTATTGTCTTGAAAATTGAATATAGGATACAAGGCTTTAATGATGTATCATTAGGGCATGCTTGAGTTTTGATATTTCCCTATCTCCTCCTCACGGGAGTCACACATGCTTAATATATGTGCTTATTGTTTTATACATAAGCGACAGTATTCTAAGATTATAGAAATTTGGGTATATGCTATTTGGAGTGTGTATCAGCATTGGCTAAGAGCAGGTGGTGAGAGCATCACGAATGGCCTTTTATATGTACTGTATTGCACCTGCTAGTTGCAAGCTGCTCTGTCTCTATACAAAGGGCCAGGTGCTTTTAGAGAGGAGATAGTGTCTTGCAAAAGTAAGACACTATCCCCCCCCCCTTTGGTGTTTGTCCTGTTTTGTCGCATTACAAGCTGGAATTAAAATGGATTTTTGGAAGGTTAGCACCATTTGATTTACACAACATGCCTACCACTTTAAAGGTGCAAACTGTTTTATTGTGACACAAACAATGAAGATGAAAAAACAGAGATCTGGAGCGTGCATAGGTATTCACCCCCTTTCGTATGAAACCCCTAAATAAGAGCTGGTCCAACCAATTCACTTCATAAGTCACATGATTAAGATCCACCTGTGCGCAATCAGTGTCACATGATCGGTCGCATGATGTCTGTATAAATCAACCTGTTCTGGAAGGACCCTGACTCTGCAACACCACTAAACAAGCAACATGAAAACCAAGGAGCCTCCAAACAGGTTAGAAACAAAGTTTTGGAGAAGTATAGATCAGGGTTGGGTTATGAAAAAATATCCCAAACTTTGAATATCCCACAGAGCACCATTAAATTCATTATAGCAAAATGGAAAGAATATGGCACCACTACAAACCTGACAAGAGAAGGCCGCCCACCAAAACTCACAGACCGGGCAAGGAGGGCATTAATCAGAGATGCAACAAAAACACCAAAGATATCACTGAAGGAGCTGCAAAGATCCACGGTGGAGATGGGAGTATCTGTCATTAGGACCACTTTATGCCATACACTCCACAGAGCAGGGCTTTATGGAAGAGTGGCCAGAAAAAAGTCATTGCTTAACACTCTACCCCTTAAAGCAGTTGCTACAGCCACCCTTGTATATGTATATACTGTTCACCCTTAGAACATATTTGCAAGAAAAAAAAGTCTAAAGACAAGGTTTTAGACAAGGCGTCATATGTCGTCATTATGGGATATACACGGGGTCGTCATTAAGGGGTAAAGAGTTAAGAAAACAAGTTCGGAGTTTGCCCAACAGCATGTAGCAGACTCCCCAAATACATGGAAGAAGATTCTCTGGTCAAATGACACTAAAATTGATCTTTTTGGCCATCATGAGAAATGCCGTGTGTGGCACAAACCCAACACCCTGAGAACACCATTCCTACAGTGAAACATGGTGGTGGCAGCATCATGCTGTGGGGATGTTTTCATCTGCAGGGACAAGAAAGCTGGTCAGGACTGAAGGAAAGATGGATGGCACTAAATACAGGGCAGTTCTGGAGGAAAACCTGTTTGAGTCGGCCAGAGGTTTGAGACTGGGACGAAGGTTCACATTCCAGCAGGACAATGACCCTAAACATACTGCTAAAGCTACACTGGGGTGGTTTAAAGGGAAACATTTAAATGTCTTGCAATGGCCTAATCAAAGCCCAGACCTCAATCCAATTGAGAATCTGTGGTGTAACTTGAAGATTTCTGTACACCAGGGGTCTTCAATCCTATCCACAAAGGGCCAGTGTGGCTGCAGGCTTTCATTCCAACCAAGCAGGAGCTACACCTGATTTCACTTGTTTAATCATTTCACCCTCGTCTCCAGTCAACAATCAAGTGAGCCTCCAATTTGGCTGTAATGAAAGCCTGCAGCTACACCGGCCCTTTGCGGATAGGATTGAAGACCCCTGCTGTACACCAACGCAACCCATCTAACTTGAAGGAGTTGTGAGCTGTTTTGCCTTGAGGAATGGGCAAAAATCCCAGTGGTTAGATGTGCTCAGGTAATAGAGACATACCCCAAGAGCCAAGAGACTTGCAGCTGTAATTGCAGCAAAAGGTGGCTCTACGAAGTATTGACTTGTGGGGGGTACCTATGCACACTCCTGATTTTCTGTCTTTTCATCTGAATTATTGTTTGTCTCACAATAAAGCAACAATTTTCACCTTTAAAGTGGTCGGCATGTTGTGTAAATCAAACGGTGCTAACCCCCAAAAAATCCATTTTAATTCCAGCTTGTAATGCGACGAAACAAGACAAATGCAAAGGGTTGCTGATGAATTTTACAGGGGGGTCATGGCAAACTATTGATATTAAACAAAAAAACACAAAAAAAACTCCTGATTTGGCTGGATTCACTCAGACTTGTATGTAATGTAATTTGATTGGTCTCTGCTCTTTCAGGAGGATGAAGATCAGGAGGATGAGGATGATGACGACTCGGATGACGACATGGACGATATTGACACAGACCCCCTGATGGCTGAGCTGGAGAATGAGAATAATGGAGAGGAAGAGGAGGAGGAAGATGGTGAGCAGGATTTTTCCCCATCTGATGATGAAGTGGCTCGTCTCCTGGAGGAAGAGGGTGAAGACGATGACGACGATGATGACGATGACGATGATGATGACGAAGACGAGGAGGATGATTCTGAGGACAATGAGGGAGATGTAGAGCTAGTGATGGATAATAGTGAGTTAATGTTTTTATGAATTTGGCACTAATATGCAGAATACCTGTTTGTTCCTTTCATTCTTGACACTCCTTATCCCTTATCTAGTGCTCTTACTCTTCCCTTCTCTGCTCTCATATTCCAGCAGATAGCTCTGATAACTCAGACCTGGAAGATGACATCATCCTTTCCTTGAATGAGTGAGCATTGAGGATTCAGAGAAAAGAGGAAGCACAATCTCATTCATACTTCAGAGGTGAACACCACTGAGAGAGAAAAGATGACATCTCAGATATGTTGTCAAAGCAGGAAGAAAAACATGTGACTGCTTAAATCAAGGACTCTGATACTGATGAGTCTCTCTCTCTCCTTGTGTACTAGACTGAAGGGCTCTTTAAAAATGCTGATATTACTGGAATTGGGTTTCCTTGATGAAGCAATTGTGATGGTTTATAAATAAAAATTTAAACAAATTATTTTTCATGGGGGGTTGTTGCGAAAGTCCCTGTTTTTGAAAGAATCGCTTTTTAAAGATCAAAAGTAAACGCTCATTTTAAGATGAAGTGTATTAGCCACTTGTTTCTTTTAATGGGTTTAACCACAGAAAAGAGCTCGTGGTGTTTGTTAAAATGGTCTAAAATGTCTTTTGAGGGTCCACTGAACCCTTACTGGGTGCTATGTGGAGTTTGTGTGTGCGCTCAATTTGTTATATTTGTTTGTTTGTGCCAGGCATTTTGTTCCCAGTATATTTGTTTAGTCACACACAGGTACCATTGCCTTTCTGCCAGTCTTACATTGTTTTCATTCACGTTTACTCAGATTAAAAGAAATTATAAAAGAAGACCTTTTATGAGTGATGTCTATTTGCATAGTTTGGTATGGGTACAATTTGGAATTTTTGTGATAAAACAGAATCAACCCAAGTGCCATTTGCACCAGTTTTCCTATACCAGCATTTCATTGCATTTGTTTCTTTTGGTCATAATTTCTGCAGTTTTATTTTAGGTGATACCTTCCTAAATGTATAGAGCCATTGTACAGTATGTATCAAAGTATTTTTACTATAAACACTTAAAATGACCCAGCTTTGTGATGTTTGTATCATGAATCATAAATAAAGCCTTTATGTTAATTTTTGTCCTCTGGAAATTATGAAAGGGGAAAATTATATAGTGGTGCTTGAAGGTTCACAAACTTTTTTTTTTTTTAAGAAACTTTTTTTTTTTAAATTTATGCATAAATACAGTGCCTTGCAAAAGTGTTCATCCCCCTTGGTGTTTGTCCTGTTTAATTTCAGCTTGTAATGCAACAAAAATGGATTTGGGGAGTTTAGCACCATTTTGATTTACACAACATGCCTACCACTTTAAAGGTGCACAATTTTATTATTGTTTATTTTTAAATTGAGACAAAAGCAATAAATTAAGATGAAAAAACAAATCTGGAGTGTGCGGGGGAAGTCAATACGTTATAGAGCCACCTTTTGCTTCAATTACAGCTGCAAGTCTCTTGCAGTATGTCTCTATTAGCTTAGCATATCTAACCACTGGGATTTTTGCCCATTCCTCAAGCTAAAACTGCTCCAACTCCAAGTTAGATGGGTTGTGTTGGTGTACAGCAATCTTCAAGTTACGCCACAGATTCTCAATTGGATTGAAGTCTGGGCTTTGATTAGGCCATTGCAAGACATTTACATGTTTCCCTTTAAACCACTCCAGTGTAGCTTTAGCAGCACGTTTTGGGTCCTTGTCTAGCTTGAATGTGAACCTTCGTCCCAGTCTCAAACCTCTGGCTGACTCAAATAGGTTTTCCTCCAGAATTGGCCTGTATTTAGTGCCATCCATCTTTCCTTCAGTCCTGACCAGCTTTCCTGTCCCTGCAGATGAAAAACATCCCCACGGCATGATGCTGCCACCACCATGTTTCACTGTTGGGATGGTGTTCTCAGGGTGTTGGGTTTGCACCACACATGGATTAGATTTTGGTCATGATGCTCAAAAAGTTTGATTTTTGTCTCATTTGACCAGGGAATCTTCCATGTGTTTGGGGAGTCTGCCACATGCTGTTAGACAAACTCCAAACATGAATTTAATTTTTTTTAAAGCAGTAACTTTTTTTCTGGCCAGTCTTCCATAAAGCCCCACTCTGTGGAGTGTATGGCTTAAAGTGGTCCTATGGAATAGTGGTCCTCCCTTTCATATGAAAGGGAGTGAATACTTTTGTACACTCCAGATTTCTGTTTTTTCATCTTATTGTATCACTATAAAAAAGTGCACCTTTTAAAGTGGTAGGCATGTGTAAATCAAATGGTGCTAACCCCCCAAAAAATCCATTTAAATTCCAGCTTGTAATGCAACAAAACAGGACAAACACCAAGGGGGATGAATACTTTTGCAAGGCACTGTATGTGGCTGATAAGTGGTGTCTCAGACCACCTCCTCTGTTTAGTGATGGTTGTTCCAGGTTGATGAAGATGGCTTCTTTTACTCATCTTTCAAACCACTGGTTTTCTCTGGCTAGAATGTGTACATTGCAGTCTTGAAATGAGTGTCCTTTGTTATTGAGATGAAGATAAGCTGCAGAGTCCCGGCCTGAGGAACTGGCTCTCCTGTGTTGAGCCATGCGCTTGTGAAGCGGTTGTTTCGTTTCCCCAATGTACAGCTCTATGCATTCCTCACTGCACTGAATTGCATACACTACGTTGTCCTGTTTGTGTCTGGGTATTCTGTCGTTAGAGTGGACCAATTTCTACCTCATCATTTTTTCCCATGTAGCACATGATCGGCCTTGGGGCGCGACTGCCTTAGAGATTGAAAACTAGTCCATCAGCCACTGGAAGTCCCATTTCTCCATCATAGTTCTGAGGACCTGACATTTCTCTAGTTTAAACACCACCTTGACTTTATGCTGTTGGTATCTCTTGTTGGGCAGGATCTTTTTTTGGATGGCGTCATTGCTCATTTTGCATAGGTGGCCTATATATTTCAAATGTTGTACTTGGGGGGCGGCACGGTGGTGTTAGTGGTTAGCGCTGTCGCCTCACAGCAAGAAGGTCCTGGGTTCGAGCCCCGGAGCCGGCGAGGGCCTTTCTGTGCGGAGTTTGCATGTTCTCCCCGTGTCCGCGTGGGTTTCCTCCGGGTGCTCCGGTTTCCCCCACAGTCCAAAGACATGCAGGTTAGGTTAACTGGTGACTCTAAATTGACTGTAGGTGTGAATGTGAGTGTGAATGGTTGTCTGTGTCTATGTGTTGGCCCTGTGATGACCTGGCGACTTGTCCAGGGTGTACCCCGCCTTTCGCCCGTAGTCAGCTGGGATAGGCTCCAGCTTGCCTGCGACCCTGTAGAAGGATAAAGCGGCTAGAGAGAATGAATGAATGAATGAATGTTGTACTTGGCAAAAGTCTGAAATTGACTGACTGTTATTGGATCATTTCATGCAACCAGGCATTAGGTATTTTATAGGCCCAATCACGTTTCCCCTCTACTGAGGTTTTTGGCTCGTTTCCCACCTTGTGTTTTCTAGATGGTGGTGGTACATTCTTGGAGGCAAATCCACCTGCAACCATTTTCCTTAGAAAATTGTTCCAAACCACCTCAATCTTGTTCAGTTCCACCTTGGTAAGATGACATGTCTGCACACTATAAAGTAAGTGTGGATGGGCACAGGCTGTCGGGATTTTCATTTGAGTGTTAAGATAAATCTCACGATCTGTGAGGATGTGCTTCAATTCAGTCCATTTCTCAAACACTGAGGAGATTCTGAGGTGTAGGAAGTCAGATGACTCATTGTTGGTGTTAGAGATCAGGTGGCCCAAGTATTTGAACTTTCTCACATTTCTTTACTGCCATGCCATTAATCGAAAGCAAGCTTCCCTTCTCCTTAACACTTTCTTTCTTAACATTAAATGCCATAGTTTCAGTTTTCTTATAGGACATTTGTAGGCCAAATCTCGTGAAGGTGTTGTCATATATTTTGAGAACCTTTCTCAGCTCATCCAGATTTTCAGAGAATACCACAATGTCATCTGTGTACATCAACTCTGACACCTTTATTACACCATGCGACACATCAGGGCGGAGGCTACAAGCTGACACTTAGGATAACATACTCTATGCGTGCTCCAGTATCAGGAAACAGCTGGGATATTTCATGTTTGGCACAACGCATGACAAAGTCCATAAGTGTTAGAGACTGGGACGTTCCAGTGCACCTTGTCGACATCAGACAAATGTACCGAAATACCGTCCAGTATTCTTAATGTAGGCCTTTGTGCCTGTATACAAAGCCTTAAGGATAGAAATAAGCTTTGAGCAGTGGAGGTGGATCTCCAGGACTCGAAAGAGTACCTCACGAGGAATCCAATCATAGGCTGCCTTTAGGTCTATAAAGCACAGATAGAGAGGTTGTTTTTCTCTCACTAATATGTGCTTAATAATAAAAATGGCAGCAACAGTTGAACGGTTCTTTCTAAATCGGAACTGTGTCGGCATCAGGATACTCTCCTAAGTGATCCGAAATCTCTGGACAATTATCATGGATAGCGACTTAGAGATCATGGCAATGATAGACAAACCACAATAGTTCTCAGCGAGAGATTTCAGGCCCTTTTTGTAAAGGCACATTATGGAAGAGAGGAGCCAGGTACTTGGAATCTTGGCCCATTCCCAGATCAATCCCATCAACATAAGCAGATACAAAAGAAGCCTCTTGGAGTCTGAGTATGAGTTGTTCACTAGAGATCCCATCAGTTCCTTGACATTTACCATTCTTGAGCTTTGTCATACAATCTTCCAGCTCTGATACTTCAGGTGGGGTCTCATCAATCGGGTCGAGGTCTTTGGGCAGAATGATATGTGGAAAACTATTAGGATCAGATAGTTCTGGCTGTGTCTTGAAACCCCTCTCACCCAGGTTTTGGGGAAAGTGTTGTTCTAATTGCTCAATTTTGATAAACAGCCAATTTGACTTGGACAATGCTGTATAGTTCTTTGCTAATCGGAACTCCTCTTCAGTGTTTCTTTGCTCACTGGCCAGATTGATCTTATCAGCCTTATCTTTTTAGTATGCACTTTTGAGTTTGAGGTGAAGTTTCTTGACTTGTGTCAACAGCCCTTTCCTTTCAACAGGATCCTTACACTTCCGTCTCTTCTCAATAAGGGCCAAGAAATCTTCACTTATCCATGGTTTCACATCGTGGTCTCTTTGTAATGAAGGTATGAGCTCATCTGAAGCAGTACAAATGGCATCAACAATGAGGCCTTCAGTAGCATCAACTTGCAAACAAGGGGATGGTGGCTGTGCCAAGAGCTCATCAAGTTGTTTACTATATCCAATTCTTACTACTTTGCTGTTTCTCAGTGTTCGCACATCAGGTTTGGTGTGACAGGCTGCTGTAGGATTTCCTTTAAAGATTTTTCCGCATTTACCCTTAGTTGGGAACATAGCATCTAGCACTCGATGATCAGAGTCAAAAGGTATACTGGCACTTGGGTAGACCCTACAGTTCTTGGCAGCCCGTTTAATATACCATTCACGTATTATGTAATCTAATCGTCTATAATACCCTAGATTAGAGTTGAAGGACCAGTGAGGGAATGGCATCTTTGTTGCAAACATGGTATTCAGGATAAACAGACTGTTACTCTCAGCTATTTTGATCAGTTTAGTGCCATTAAAACTTGTCGATTCATCGTATGGGCCCAGATGTGTCCAGTTATTTTTTTTTTAAAGATTTTTTTTGGGCTTTTTACACCTTTATTGGATAGGACAGTGTAGAGACAGGAAATGAGCTGGAGAGAGACAGAGAGGGATCGGGAAATGACCTCGGGTTGGAATCGAACCCAGGTCCCCGGATTTATGGTATGGCACCTGAGCCACGACGCCCCATGTGTCCAGTTATTATAATGGCTGTTGTCACCAATAGTAGCATTAAAGTCACCACAGACTACTATTTTCGAGGAGAGGTGTGATCTTTTGGCTAATTTCAAAGCTCTTGAGAGTGTGTTATAGAAGCCTTCCTTAGTCTCGGCGGCATATTCCTCAGCAGGGCAATAACAGTTGACCACGGTTAGTTTGACGCCATATACTGAGATTCATACCAGCATTAGCCTACCCTCAGTAATATGCTCCATGTCATGAAGTTCTACAGGAGGAGCCATTACGATAGCCACACCAGCTTGAACTTTCCTCTTGAGACCTCTGTACACAACCTTCCAACCTTTAAGGCAGGGGTGTCAAACATATGGACCGCGGGCCGGATCCGGCCCACTAGATGGTTTAATCCGGCCCCAGACTTGTAGAGAAAAAATTTCTAAGGATGTCAAAAAAAAAAGTAAATCTCGAGCCCATTCCTGTGACAACTTATGAATTTTTAAAGAAATAACCGAAATGCTCAATTCAGCCGCTAGGGGCAGCCAAAAAAAGCAGCACTGACATAACAAGAGACCCGGAAATAAACAGCACATTTTAGCAACGTGCCCAGATATGCTGTCTGATTCCATGAATGGCAGTCTTGCCTCACCACTATTAAGTTGCTATGAAAATGATCAAGAGTGATACCCCCATTACCAAAATGTCTTTGTCAAAAAGAAGAAAAGTTGACGTAGAGTGCAGAGTTTTCCAGGAAAAATGGACTGAGTATTATTTATTCACAGAGCTGAATACAAACCAGTGTGCTTGGTATGTAATCAACAGGTTGCAGTGCTCAAAGAATATACACTACCGTTAAAAAGTTTGGGGTCACTTTGAAATGTCCTTATTTTTGAAAGAAAAGCACTGTTCTTTTCAATGAAGATCACTTTAAACTAATCAGAAATACACTCTATACATTGCTAATGTGGTAAATGACTATTCTAGCTGCAAATGTCTGGTTTTTGGTGCAATATCTACATACCGTAAAATACCAAATAATAGCCGAGTTCCAATTAACCGCCGAGTTCCCTTTAACGGCCGGGTGTACGCGTGTGTTGTGACAAATAAAGGCCGGTTCCGAATACTCGCCGGGGTCTAAAAAAAAAAAAAAAAGCGTCCGAACGTTCTATCTAGAATCTTGAGGCCCAGCACTTTTCTGGTTTTCTGGTGTTTAAACGATTTTGCATTGCATAGTTTTCTACCGAAACAATATGAATGAATGAATGAATGAATGAATGAAATTATTTCTATAATACTGTTTACAACATTTTGTTACGTGATAATAAACATGCCATTTCAATGTTATAATCTTGGTCTACCGTAATATTTCTTGAGGAATGCAACTCCGTAACTTTTGACAGATGTCTTAGCCACCCCTTTGGGTATACCCAACGAAAGCCAGCGTGTGTGGTGACATTGAGGACTGCGGGTTTCCAAGGTTGGACTGCTGCTTCTGTTAAACGACCTAAATTGCCGAATGCATGCGTCAAAGCACACACTGAGTTTTATTAAAGACCTTATACCATTTCACTTGCCCTTACCCATTCGGATCTGGAAGACGCTTTACAAAAAAGGTGAGAGCGTTCTAACATGCATTTCAGTCTGCTCGCGGCCAATCTAATCCAAGGGGCCTTTTCAACAAGTAATCTGTCGTGCAAGTTGGGCAGAAGCACGCGTCAGGCAGGCAGCATGTAGGCCTACAAGTCAGTAACCTATTCAACTAACTTTCATCCGAACTTTAAGTTTTCTACGGGGTCGAGCCACCGTACCAACTCACTCGGGGAATAGGCTCATATCGGCCAAATAGGGAGACGTCTTGGAGAGAAACGTGAGAATGCAAGATGACAGTATGTAGCCACTGCAGGTCACTTATTTTTCAGCATAAGAAAAAACCCTTTGGTTTGACACTTCGCACCCTAATTATGTTGCTTCAGCGTCGCGCCCTCCATGCAATTTCAGATTGACAGACATCGCGAAGCGCAAAGGGTGGAGGCTGCATGGGTGAGGGTGATAGCAAGTGACCATAACTTTGCAGAGTAATTAAATCACAGTGCTGCGCACAGACAATGGTGTGGTTTCTTGATTATTTTGTAAAGCATGCGCTTAACTAGTCATTAACAGGAAAAGGTGTGTGATTTATCCTTTATCCACCCCGACTGTGCCATGCGAAGATGCATTCTGCGTCTTCAAAATTCCCCGAAGTCGGCACCGTGCTATCTGTAATCTAACTCTAAACAAACTGTAAGTTATACTGGTTAAAAGTAGGCCTATCTGAGAATGATTTTTTCCCCGTTTTGAGGTAGATTTTGGGGAAGGTGTTTGTGAAGAAGGAATTAATCGCCTGTTCCAAATAGCCGCCTAGTCTCTAATACGCGCCGGGTCTCTTACGTGATTGAGACAAATAATCGCCCGGGCTATTATTTGGTATTTTACGGTAGGTATATAGAGGCCCATTTCCAGCAACTCTCACTCCAGTGTTCTAATGGTACAATGTGTTTGCTCATTGCCTCAGAAGGCTAATGGATGATTAGAAAACCCTTGTACAATCATGTTAGCACAGCTGAAAACAGTTTAGCTCTTTAGAGAAGCTATAAAACTGACCTTCCTTTGAGCAGATTGAGTTTCTGGAGCATCGCATTTGTGGGGTCGATTAAATGCTCAAAATGGCCAGAAAAATGTCTTGACTATATATTGACTATTCATTTTACAACTTAAGGTGGTAAATAAAAGTGTGACTTTTCATGGAAAACACAAAATTGTCTGGGTGACCCCAAACTTTTGAACGGTAGTGTAATATTCAGCACCTCTATGAGACTCATCATAAAGAAAAATTTCACAATTTGTATGGACAATTAAGAAAAGAGAAGATAAACGAATTGTTAGCTGGTCTGAAGAAACAGCAGTCTGCATTTACTCGCAGCCGTAAGGTCAGTGATGGAGCAGTGAAAGCGAGCTACCTTATTGCAAACGAGTTGGTGCAAGCATCCAAGCCATTTTCTGATGGTGAACTTGTGAAAAAATGCATGCTGAAGGCTGCAGAAGTCGTGTGCCCTGAAAAGCAATCTGCCTTTGCCAACATTAGTGTGGGGAGTTGGTTCAGGTTGTCAGATGTAAAAATGTATTCACTCAACTGTATAAAAATAAACCAGTTGTTTGAGAGTGAAATGCATTTTATTTCAAATCCATTGGCCTCTCTGTGAATAAATGTGTAATAATCTAGATCCCTTGTGATCAGTGATTCTGTAGGCTACAAATGTAGGCTGAAGCGTAAAGCATAGCCTACTGAAAAAACAATGCTAAAGATTTGGAGTTGACAAAGGTTATTTTGCAATTATTTTACTGGTCCGGCCCACTTGAGATCAGATGAGCTGTATGTGGCCCCTGAACCAAAATGAGTTTGACACCCCTGCTTTAAGGGCAGGATCTTGGAATTCAGTTTCGCCATTTGCTATCATACGAGTCTCCTGTATGCAGCATATGTCATGTTGCAAGGCCTTTATTTGTAAAACATGCTCTGCCAACTTACAGTGCCTTGCAAAAGTATTCATACCCCTTGAACTTTTTCACATTTTTCCACCTTACAACCACGAAATTAAAAGTTTTTTATTGAGATTTTATGTGATAGATCAACACAGAGTAGCACATAATTGTGAAGTGAAACGAAAATGACAAATGGTCTTCAAAATTTTAAACAAATAAAAATCTGAAAAATGTGGTGTGCATTAGTATTCAGCCCCCTCTACTCTGATACCTCTAAATACAATCCAGTGCAATCAATTGCCTTCAGAAGTGATCTAATTAGTTAATAGAGTCCTACTGTGTGTAATTTACTCTCAGCATAAATACACTTGTTCTGTGAAGACCTCAGTGGTTTGTTGGAGAACACTGAAGAACAAACAGCATCATGAAGACCAAAGAACTCACCAGACAGGTCAGGGATAAAGTTCTGGAGAAGTTGAAAGCAGGGTTAGGTTATAAAAAAATATCCCAAGCTCTGAACATCTCAAGAAGCACTGTTCAAGTCATCTTTCAAAAATTGAAAAAGTATGGTACAACTGCAAACCTACCAAGACATGGCCGTCCACCTAAACTGACAGAGCGAGCAAGAAGAGCACTGGTCAGAGAAGCAGCCAAGAGGCCCATGATCACTCTGGAGGAGCTGCAGAAATCCACAGCTCAGGTGGGAGAATCTGTGCACAGGACAACTACAAGTCGTACACTCCACAAATCTGGCCTTTTTGGAAGAGTGGCAAGAAGAAAGCCATTGTTGAAAGACAGGCATAAGACGCCATGTAGGGGACACAGCAAACATGTGGAAGAAGGTGCTTTGGTCAGATGAGGCCAAAGTTGAACTTTTTGGCCTGAATGCAAAGCGCTATGTGTGGCAGAAAACTAACACTGCTCATCACCCTGCACACACCATCCCCACTGTGAAACATGGTGGAGGCAGCATCATGCTGTGGGGATGCTTTTCTTCAGCAGAGACAGGGAAGCTGGTCAGAGTTGATGGGAAGATGGATGGAGCTAAATACAGGGCAATCCTGGAAGAAAACCTGTTGGAGGCTGCAAAAGACTTGAGACTGGGAAGGAGATTCACCTTCCAGCAAGACAATGACCCTAAACATACAGCCAGAGCTACAGTGGAATGGTTTAGATCAAAGAATATTCATGTGTTAGAATGGCCCAGTCAAAGTCCAGACCTAAATCCCATTGAGCATCTGTGGCAAGACTTGAAAATTGCTGTTCACAGACGCTCTCCATCCGATCTGGCTGAGCTTGAGCTATTTTGCAAAGAAGAATGGGCAAAAATTTCAATGTCTAGATGTGCAAAGCTGGTAGAGACATACCACAAAAGACTTGCAGCTGTAATTGCAGCAAAAGGTGGCTCTACAAAGTATTGACGCAGGGGGGCTGAATACTAATGCACATCACATTTGTCAGATTTTTATTTGTTTAAAATTTTGAAGACCATTTATCATTTTCATTTCACTTCACAATTATGTGCTACTCTGTGTTGGTCTATCACATAAAATCTCAATAAAAAACTTTTAAGTTCGTGGTTGTAAGGTGGAAAAATGTGAAAAAGTTCAAGGGGTATGAATACTTTTGCAAGGCACTGTACTTTCACATTTGGCAGTTCTGGATTCCTGGCATAGCCAATGATCAGGCTACCGAACGCAGTCCCGATTCCAGCTCCTGATCCAGCGACCCCCACTGTAGCAGCACCAGCACCAATGAACTGCCACAGTGTCACTGTTTCTGGAAACAGCACTGGTCTGAAAGTTCCACCTCATGCAGAGTCCTGACCTGAGGAACTGGCTCTCCTGTGTTGAGCCATGCGCTTGTGAAGTGGTTGTTTCATTTCCCCAATGTACAGGTCTGTGCATTCCTCACTGCACTGAATTGCATGCACTATGTTGTCCTGTTTGTGACTGGGTATTCTGTACTTATTGTGGACCAATTTCTGCCTCAGAGTGTTACTGGGTCTGAAATGTACAGGGATGTTGTGTTTGTAGAAGATCCTCCTGAGTTTCTCAAATAGTCCAGAAATGTAGGGAATGACAATGTTCTTGAGTTTGTTGCTGTTTTCTTCCCTGTCCATTATGCTTCTTTTTCTGGTCTTGACGAAAGCCCGGTTGGGATACCTGCACTTTTGAAGTGCTTCCTTGATATGTTTTTGCTCCTTCTCTTTTTCCTTTTCCATTGTTGGAATATTCTGAGCCCTGTGATGTAAGGTCCTAATGACCCCCAATTTGTGTTCCAGTGGGTGGTGAGAGTCAAACAGTAGGTACTGGCCTGTGTGTGTGGGTTTCTGGTAGACCTCGATGCTAAGGTTTCTGTCTTGCTCGATGTGCACACTGCAGTCCAAAAAGGCTAGGTTGTTTCCATGGACGAAACAACCTAGCCCAACTGGGCTTTCGTCAAGACCAGAAAAAGAAACATAACGGACAGGGAAGAAAACGGCAACAAACACAAGAACATTGTCATTCCCTACATTTCTGGACTATTTGAGAAACTCAGGAGGATCTTCTACAAACACAACATCCCTATACATTTCAGACCCAGTAACACTCTGAGGCAGAAATTGGTCCACAATAAGTACAGAATACCCAGACACACCAGGACAACGTAGTGCATGCAATTCAATGCAGTGAGGAATGCACAGACCTGTACATTGGGGAAACGAAACAACTGCTTCACAAGCGCATGGCTCAACACAGGAGAGCCAGTTCCTCAGGCCAGGACTCTGCAGTTTATCTTCATCTCAATAACAAAGGACACTCATTTCAGAACTGCAATATACGCATTCTAGCCAGAGAAGACCAGTGGTTTGAAAGAGGAGTAAAAGAAGCCATTCACTAAACAGAGGATGTGGTCTGAGGCCACATCCACACGACAACGGCAACGAGATGTTATTTAAAAATATATCGCGTCCAAATGGGCAACGATCAGTAAAATATCAGGTCCATATGGCAACGCAACGCTTGCTGAAAACGATGTAATACACATGCCACACCTCTAGGGGCGCTGTAAGACGGTCCCTTCGGAGACACCAGAACAATAGAAGAAGTAAGGACGCATGCGCATAAACTATTATGCGCGAGACTTCATATTAGCCACAAAGTCAGGAAAATCTGTTCGTAAAATTACATTATAATGACCAAATACAATGAAAAGTATTTTTCCAGTCTCACCTGTGAAAGGTAATCCCATGTGATCTCGTTTGGACTGCAAACCTGTTGGTACAGTTAAACGCAGCTAATCTTTATTCTCCGCTTTGACCTATCCAATATGGCGGCGAGGATGACGTATGATTCTACGCGGAAGGCGGCGTCTTTAATGGTCCGGAATAAATTGAATGCTACACGTTGATGGATTAATTTGTTGTTTCTCACCTGTGAAAGGTAATCCCATGTGATCTCGTTTGGACGGTAAACCTGTTGGTACAGTTAAACGCAGCACATGAATCTTCATTCTCCGCTTTGACCTATCCAATATGGCGGCGAGGATGACGTATGATTCTACGCGGAAGGCGGCATCTTTAATGGTCCAGAATAAATTGAATGCTACACGTTGATGGATTAATTTGCTCTTCTACGCCCTTTTTGAGGAATGTATTGTAGGACTTAAACCAACATCTGAAGAGGTGAGATCGCTCCTTTTTTTCCCTATTTTTGCTGGCGGGATTGACTCTGCCCTAAGGGCAGAGTCTCTCTCTCTCTCTCTCTCTCTCTCTCTCACTTTGCACCATTACACAATAAATATTCACAGTGAAAATATTTTGTAAGCGCGTTTCATGAACCAAGTTATAGGATTTGTTGACAACTCGCATCGAGTTCGTTACACTTCTACCCGGCGTGAAGCACTCACAGTCATGTGGTTGTGATGTCATCGTAAACAAATCCGTTCTACTCATCCAGACGACTTCACAACGGCAACGTTGCCAGATCTTTCCACTCTGGAACCCGTTCTCAAAAAGATTGTGTTTTGGGCACCCAAAACGCTGGTGCCGTGTGGACGCCAGGCCTAAACGATAAGCAATTGTATCGGAGTCACCTGAATCCGTTGCCGTGTGGACAGGGCCTGGGACACCACTTATCGGCCACATACAATGCAGTCCTTGGCACACTTCCCAGAAAACTGAATACACATCCACATCAAGACTCAGCTGACTTCAATGACTCACATGATGGCAGAGAGAGCCAACAACCCACAGATCACCCTAACGACCCTCTAGGCTACTAACACCATTCACACCCGGCCTCCAGGGACCCTAACACCTACAGGATGACTGAGAGTGTCAATGACCCATGTGACCTCAATGACTCTCTTTTTTGCTTTTGGTCCACTAGAGGATAAATACCTAGAATTCCCCACTAGTCAGTCAGAACTGAAGAAGCCTTTCGGATGAGAGGTAAAACGTCTTCAAGAATTTCAAGCAAGTCCAGTTGTCTTATTTAGCACCTACGGTTTACAATGACCTGGATGACTGAGAACCTTCAGAGACACTTTTTATTTGCTCACTGTCCACACAAACTGTTGATGCTTTTAACAAGGTCCTGTTTCCCTTGTGTATAAATACAAGGTTGCACACACAAAATCTCTTCATTCATTACTATGGAGGAAACCCCCCCAGAGAACTTTCAAGTGAGAGATAGTTACTGATCTTCTCAAATCAGTGAATGGATATACAGTGGTGCTTGAAAGTTTGTGAACCCTTTAGAATTTTCTGTATTTCCGCATAAATATGACCTAAAACATCATCAGATTTTCACACAAGTCCTAAAAGTAGATAAAGAGAACCCAGTTAAACAAATGAGACAAAAATATTATACTTGGTCATTTATTTATTGAAGAAAATGATCCAATATTACATATCTGTCAGTGGCAAAAGTATGTGAACCTTTGCTTTCAGTATCTGGCGTGACCCCCTTGTGCAGCAATAACTGCAACTAAACGTTTCTGGTAACTGTTGATCAGTCCTGCACACCGGCTTGGAGGAATTTTAGCCCGTTCCTCCATACAGAACAGCTTCAACTCTGGGATGTTGGTGGGTTTCCTCACATGAACTGCTCGCTTCAGGTCCTTCCACAACATTTCCATTGGATTAAGGTCAGGACTTTGACTTGGCCATTCCAAAACATTAACTTTATTCTTCTTTAACCATTCTTTGATAGAGCGACTTGTGTGCTTAGGGTCGTTGTCTTGCTGCATGACCCACCTTCTCTTGAGATTCAGTTCATGGACAGATGTCCTGACATTTTCCTTTAGAATTCGCTGGTATAATTCAGAATTCATTGTTCCATCAATGATGGCAAGCCGTCCTGGCCCAGATGCAGCAAAACAGGCCCAAACCATGATACTACCACCACCATGTTTCACAGAAGGGATAAGGTTCTTATGCTGGAATGCAGTGTTTTCCTTTCTCCAAACATAACGCTTCTCATTTAAACCAAAAAGTTCTATTTTGGTCTCATCCGTCCACAAAATATTTTTCCAATAGCCTTCTGGCTTGTCCACATGATCTTTAGCAAACTGCAGACGAGCAGCAATGTTCTTTTTGGAGAGCAGTGGCTTTCTCCTTGCAACCCTGCCATGCACACCATTGTTGTTCAGTGTTCTCTTGATGGTGGACTCATGAACATTAACATTAGCCAATGTGAGAGAGGCCTTCAGTTGCTTAGAAGTTACCCTGGGGTCCTTTGTGACCTCACTGACTATTACACTCCTTGCTTTTGGAGTGATCTTTGTTGGTCGACCACTCCTGGGGAGGGTAACAATGGTCTTGAATTTCCTCCATTTGTACACAATCTGTCTGACTGTGGATTGGTGGAGTCCAAACTCTTTAGAGATAGTTTTGTAACCTTTTCCAGCCTGATGAGCATCAACAACGCTTTTTCTGAGGTCCTCAGAAATCTCCTTTGTTTGTGCCATGATACACTTCCACAAACATGTGTTGTGAAGATCAGACTTTGATAGATCCCTGTTCTTTAAATAAAACAGGGTGCCCATTCACACCTGATTGTCATCCCATTGATTGAAAACACCTGACTCTAATTTCACCTTCAAATTAACTGCTAATCCTAGAGGTTCACATACTTTTGCCACGCACAGATATGTAATATTGGATCATTTTCTTCAATAAATAAATGACCAAGTATAATATTTTTGTCTCATTTGTTTAACTGGGTTCTCTTTATCTACTTTTAGGACTTGTGTGAAAACCTGATGATATTTTAGGTCATA
Source organism: Neoarius graeffei (assembly GCF_027579695.1). NCBI lineage: Eukaryota > Metazoa > Chordata > Actinopteri > Siluriformes > Ariidae > Neoarius > Neoarius graeffei. The sequence goes on from NC_083578.1 coordinate 30,438,949, forward strand.
TTTATGCAGAAATATAGAAAACTCTAAAGGGTTCACAAACTTTCAAGCACCACTGTATAAGACACAAGGCAGTTAAATATGTTGTGTTTAGAGCCATAACAAAAGTATCACATATACTAAGCAACACAAAGACAGCTTGGGGGTCAGAGATAAGACCAAAATCAAACTTACTGGTCATGCCTACCATCACCACCATTGTTCTTTTGGGACAAAAGGGGACTCCATACAATAAAAACGTACCTGATACCCACTGCAAAATGTGTAATGGATCAATGATGCTTTGATGATGAACCAAACTTTTGAATCAACACAGTGTGATTAATAACCATTTTAGTTTCTACTGAAAACTTGTGATCTGAATTGAATATGCAAGTACCACTAATAAGAGAGTCTTATTAGGGAAGAGGTCTGTTATTCTCTTTAGCTTAGGCATCACAAAAATATTAATTGTTAGGATGCTCATAATTTTGAAATCGGTATTTCAATAATAATTGCACTACTCACACCCAGCAATCTACAAAAAACCTGTACTTCCTCACCCATTGCAGCATTTTTGTCTCTAATCAGGTCTGATGATATTAAAAGCTCTTAGATGACATTGATGAACATTCACTAGCTCAGTGAACAGAACAATGTGTTAGGCATTTGATCAGATGAGTCAGGTGAAGGATAAAGCTTCAGCTTTGCTAAGACAGCATTAATTCTCCTCTGCAGCACATTTGCTGTTGCTGTCAATTCATACTCCTGCACTGGCCTGATTGTCAGAATCAGCCAGCTGTACAAAGCTCCTCCAAGTTCAGCTCTTTATTATGTTGTTGTGAAAACAGCATCAACGAATCAGCAGTATTCCCATAGCCTGGGTGCTATGAAAGTATAAAATGAGTTATGCACATCTTACAGAGTCCTCAGTGCCACTTCTACACAGCAAAACACACAACAGACCACAAGTCTGTTTTAACAACACCAGAACTTTAATGAACCAGGAACTTCATCATACAGCAATGACCTAAAACACACTGTGCTAATACAGCAAAAGACTTCATCAGAGGGGAAAAAAAGTGTAAGGTTTTAGGTTGTTCAAGTCAATCACCAGACCTTACCCTAACTGAATATGCATTTCACCTCCTGAAGAAGAGACTGAAGGGAGAAATGCATCAAAACAAACAACATAAAGAAGCTGCTGTACAAGCCTGAAAAAGCATCACAAAAGAAGAATGCAACAGTTTAGTGATGTCAGTGGGTTGCCAACTTGATGCAGTTACTGCAAGCAAGGGAAATGCAACCAAGTGCATATCTCAAGTGCATTAACTTTTTAATGATCCAAAATGGTGGCACACTAGGTCACAGTGGCCACACTGGGTCTCAATCATGGTGCAATTTTTGTACTGTTCTTGCAGAGACTGTGTTTCTTTAAGTTAGACTGTCAGTAGGAACAACTGAGGCGGCATGGTGGTGCAGTGGTTACCGTCACCTCACAGCAACAAGGTTCTGGGTTCGAGCCTAGTCATCCGTCAACAGCTTCTGGACATCATAAAACACAATCAGATAGAGACACGCTGGAGAAACTACGCTACACCAGCATTCTAAGGTACGGTACATTCTAAGACACTCCTTACACCCACCTGGAAGTTCAGTGAAAGCTGACCTCACTTCTGACTGATTCCGACCTCCTGGAAAGAGAGTGCTGTGCTCTCATCGTCACCAAGATATGGCTGCACGAAAGCATCGCTGACTCCATGATCCAGCTAGATGGGCTATCCACCTTCCATGCCGACAGAAATGCTTCCTTGTCGGAAGAGATGACATGGTGGCTTGTGTACAAATGGGCACTGTTCAGCATTTGTGGAGGTTTCAGTAGTTAGATGCAGACCTTTCTATATTCCCAGAGAGCTCACTACAGTTATCATCATTGCTGTTTATATTCCACCTTGCACTAATGCTAAAGCTAGCAGTGCCCTGAGCAAACTTTGTGTGATAATCAGTGAGCTTCAGACAGCTTACTCTGATGGCTTCTTCATACTTCAACAATGCAGCAACTGAAATTGTGTATCAGGCAAGAATGGGACAACATTTCTCTTTCAAAACTACAGCAATTGGTCTCCTAAGTTCCCAAACATCTGGAGTGTTGTTAAAAGTAAAGGTGATGCAACACAGTGGTAAACATGCCTCTGTCCCAAATTTTTTTGAAATGTGCTGCTGACATCAAATTCAAAATGAGCATATATTTTTCAAAAAGCAATAAAATTTCAGTTTCAACATTTGACATGCTGTCTTTGTACTATTTTCCTATGAAATATTGAGTGTCTATGATTTGCAAATTATCAGATTCTGTTTTCATTTACAGTTTACACAGCATCCCAACTTTTTTAGAATTGGGGTTGTATATGGACATATTGACAATAAAGCTTTCTTGAATCTTGAAGTGTGAATGGATGTTTGTCTCTGTGTTAGCCCTGCAGTAGATGGGCAACCTGCCCAGGGTGTACCTTGCCTCTCACTGTCAGCTGAGATTGGCTCCAGCTTCCACTGTGACCCTGACAGATAAGCATTATAGATAATTGATGGATATGCAACCAAATAGACTATGTTACAGTATTTTTGTTCACCAGAATAATGGGTGGTCTGACATCAAATGTGCCATTTTCTAAGTTGTTTAACATATCTAGATGTAAAAATCAAGAAATGAAAGCTGAAAATCTGATCTATCATCTCATTTTTTCCCTCAAATTCAAATGTCTTCAGTGTATAGCCAAAACAAAACGAATCAGCCTTGCCCTTCCAATACTTTCAGAGTGGACTATATCTGATTTACTACTCTGTTTCCAGGTCTCCAGATCAGTTGGCTGAGAGTGATCACACCTCCCCCAACCGACTAAAGACTAAAAGCACACACACTATGCATTTTGGTGATGTACTGGTGGCATGGGCCCTTAAATAAGTAAGTGCTCCTCACCGTGCCACTCTGGTGGTGCTGAACAGACAGTGCCCACCACCTCACCACACTCTGCCACGGCATTTCAGCACCATCGGTGTTTTGGACCGACAGCATGCACATGGCCAGAGGACAGGCCCTGCTGACTCTGCTCAGCTGGAGGGCACTGATGAGCTACCCTCCAAGTGGTGCCAAGGGAGTATACAAAGGTAGCACTGCAGTTCGCAAGCAACTAAGCTCACTCTTGCCATACAACCTGTTCTTCCAGCTAGTGGGAACGACAACCTCCTACACACTGTGCCCAACTGCTCCCTTGGACGCCCCAAGATGCTCCAGCAAATAAGAGTCAGCGCCCAGCCTGCACTTCATACTCCAGGGTAGCACCCAGCACCAAGAGCACACACATCCACCACAATCTGACTTTTAAAACAAGAATTAAAGAACACTTTTTTCTGCATCATGCCACTGACTTGAAAAAAGTACAATAGTTTTACTGACCAACTTAATTGTATTTTGTAAAGATAAATTAAGTTAGAATTTGATGCCTGCAACACATTCAAAAAAGTTGGGACAGAGGCAAAATAAGTTTATAGGATATTGATTGATTGATTCCAAACAGTAAAGAAGATATAAAACAAACAAAAAAAAAATAAAAATAAAAAATGTAATCATCAAAACATCGTCATAAACAGAATAGCGTAGCCACAAGGCAATAACATAATAATGTTCGGAAAGGATTAGGAAGAAGTAAATAACTTATCAAATCCTAACTCTCTATACCACCGTTAATCAAACGTCACTTTCCACCATAATAAACTATATATACAAAAGAAAGCAAAATCATCAACAACAACAACAAAAAAACCATATCAACATACCAAGACATACTAACATGGTATAATATCGCCCAAATCAAATCATATATATACAAATACTTATGCTATGCATATATACACACATACAATACATATATACAGTACATACATATACACCTACCTATAACTATACACATCCATATGTACACAGACACCCATATCATAATTATGCATATTATGCTTATATATTATATACAGTTATGCACTATACATACATACATTCATACATACATACATATATATACAAATACTCACTTTTTATATAATATATCCATATGTACTCATACCCACATATATACACTTATATTATCAATAGCATGTTATTGTAATTCCTCCTCCCTATACCTCGTAAAGATCTGTTCCTTATACCTTTTTTTGAACTGGTTTATAGTTGTACATTTCATGAGCTCCACATTCAAACTGTTCCATAGCTTTACTCCACAAATAGAGATACTGAACATTTTTAACGTTGTCCTAGCACTGCAAATTTTAAATTTCAATTTCCCCCTAAAATTATAGCCCCCCTCTCTGTCCAAGAACATTGTTTGGATATTCCTTGGTACTTTATAATTCCTTACTTTGTACATTTCTAAGGCAGTTTTATACTCTATAATATCCCTGAATTTTAAACATTTTGAATTTAAGAATAGTGAATTAGTATGATCTCGGTAACCAGCACTATGAATTATTCTTATAGCAGTTTTTTGAAGTATAGTTATTGCTTGAAGTGAACATTTATACATATTTCCCCACACCACTGAGCAGTAATTTAAGTACGGTAAAACCAGGGAACAGTAAAGAATGCGGAGTGAATTATAGTCCAGGACATGCTTAGCTTTACTCAACACAGATATGCTTCTTGATAGTTTAATTAGTATGTATTTTATATGTGATTTCCAATTAATTCTATCATCTATTATTACCCCAAGAAATTTATTATTAGAAACTCTTTCAATATCAACACCATCTACCTGTACATCTATTGCCCTATTTATTTTATAATTATTAAATAACATGATTTTTGTTTTAGACAGATTTAATGATAATTTATTTCCAAACCAACTTTTTAACCTGCACAATTCTGAAGAGATTATGTTTTCTAACTCATGTAAATTTGTTCCAGAACAAAACATATTTGTGTCATCTGCAAATAATACCATCTTAAATATCTTTGATACATTGCACATATTATTTATATAAAGAATAAACAGTTTAGGACCCAATACTGACCCCTGAGGGACACCACAATCAATATTCAAACGAGTTGAGACAGAGTCATCCAACTTCACAAATTGAATCCTGTTGCTCAAATAACTTTTTATCCAATTTAATACAACTCCCCTTATCCCATATTGTTCCATCTTATTAATTAATATATCATGATTAATAGTATCAAAAGCTTTTTGAAGTTCAATAAACATCTCAGCAACATGTTTCTTATCATCTATAGAGTTACTGATTTCTTTAATTGATTCCATTAGTGCCATCTCTGTTGATCTATTTGCTCTAAATCCATATTGACTATCACTGAGTAGTTTGTATTTTTCAATGAATTTATCTAATCTGTTATTGAATAGTTTTTCAAGAATTTTGGAGAATTGAGGAAGTAAAGAAACAGGTCTGTAATTTGTGAAGTTGTGTTTGTCCCCAGATTTCATTTCATCTCATCTCATTATCTCTAGCCGCTTTATCCTTCTACAGGGTCACAGGCAAGCTGGAGCCTATCCCAGCTGACTACGGGCGAAAGGCGGGGTACACCCTGGACAAGTCGCCAGGTCATCACAGGGTTGACACATAGACACAGACAACCATTCACACTCACATTCACACCAACGGTCAATTTAGAGTCACCAGTTAACCTAACCTGCATGTCTTTGGACTGTGGGGGAAACCGGAGCACCTGGAGGAAACCCACGCGGACACGGGGAGAACATGCAAACTCCGCACAGAAAAGCCCTCGCCGGCCACGGGGCTCGAACTCGGACCTTCTTGCTGTGAGGCGACAGCGCTAACCACTGCACCACCGTGCCGCCCTGTCCCCAGATTTATACAATGGAATTACTTTTGCTATTTTCATATTGCTTGGAAATGTACCGGTTTGAAATGACAAGTTCCAGATGTATGTTAATGGTTTAGAAATCCCCCCAATAATAGTTTTTACTAGTTTCATATCAATATCATTACAATCTGTGGATATTTTATTACCACATTTATTACCGGTAACTATATCAATAATTTCCTTCTCATCTACTGGTGTAAGAAACATAGAACAAGAATTCCTCTTTATAATATTATCTATACAATCATCATTTGTTACTGGATCAGAGATATTTTGAGCTAATCTTGGTCCAACATTAACAAAAAAATTATTAAAACTATTAGCAACTACATCCATGTTATAATTTTCGATACCTTTGTCATTAAAGTATTTAGGGTAATGTATTTGTCCAGAGCCATCTCTAATAATACTATTTAATATATTCCATATTCCTTTAATATTATTTTTGTTATTGTATATTAATTTACCATAATAATCCTTCCTACATCTCCTTATGATACTTGTTAACTTGTTTTTATATTTTTTATATTTATTTTCTGCCTCTTTGGTTCTTAATTTAATAAATTCTCTATATAGAGTTTTTTTCTTCTTACAGGCATTTTGTAATCCCTTAGTAATCCAAGGTTGGTCATTATAGTTTTGTTTTGTACTATATTGCTTCAATGGGCAATTTTTATCATATAATAATTTGAATATACTTAAAAAGTTATCATATGCTCTATCAATGCTATTCTCTATATAAACTGATTCCCAGTCTTGTATTAATAAATCATTATTTAATGCAAACATGGCTTCCTCAGTCCTAACTCTTCTATACTTAAGTTTATGGTCTGTCACATTTCTCTTATGATTACAGTCATAAATTGTAAAAACTGGTAGATGATCACTAATATCATTGATTAATATTCCACTTATAATGTTATTATCTATATCATTGGTAAATATATTATCTATTAAGGTAGCACTATGGTCAGTAATTCTGGTGGGTCTGGTAATTTTTGGGTGGAGACATATCATTAATCAATGATATTAGTGATCATCTACCAGTTTTTACAATTTATGATTGTAATCATAAGAGAAATGTGACAGACCATAAACTTAAGTATCCACCCAAATATTCAAGTAACATTTTGGAAGATTCCACAATAAGCAGGTTAATTGGTAACATGATTGGGTAGAAAAGGAGCATGCACAAATGTCTCAGTGTTTGCAAGCAAGGATGGGTCATGGCTCACCCCTTTGTGCTAAAATTCACAACAGAATTGTTAGTCAATTCACAAAGAACATTTTTCAATGCAAGATTTTAGGTCTTTCAAAATCTACAGTACATAATGTTGTGAAAAGATTCAGGGAATTTGGAGACATCTCTGTGTAAAGGGCAAGGTTGGAAACTACTACTGAATGTGTGTGACCTTTGAGCCCTCAGGTGGCACTGCCTGAGAAACTGTCATGCTAATGTTACATATATAGCCACATGGGCTCAGGAGTACTTCAGAAAACCTTTCACTTAACACAGTCCGCTGCTGCATCCAGAAGTGCAACTGAAAGTTTGTTATCAGAGAAAGGTGCAAAAGCCAGCATCTATGATGGTATCAAGGTACATCAGTGACCCCCAGCATGTGTGAGCCATGGCTCATCCTTGCTTGCAAAAACTGAGCCTTTGGTGCATGCTCCTTTTATACCCAATCATGATATCCTCACTGGTTACCAATTAACTTGCTTATCATGGAATCTTCCAAAATGGTGTTACTTGAATAGCCTACAAACATTTCAGTCTCATTTTACCTCTGTCCCAAACTTTTTTTGAGGGTGTTGCAGGCATCAAATTCTAATTTCATTTATATTTACAAAATACATTTACATTGGTCAGTAAAACTATTGAAAATCTTTTCTTTGTACTTTGGTCACTTTAATAAAGGTTCATGTGAATGAGTAAATCACAGATTTTTGTTTTTATTGCATTTTGGAAAATCTCAACTTTTCTGGAAATGGGGCTTGTATATGATTACAACTATGCACAGCACTTTGGTTGTTGTAAATGTGTTTAAAACAAACAAACAAACAAACAAACAAACAAAAAAAACCCCGACTACTTACAAACTGTTACTATTGAAAATACATCATTCAAAAAAAAAAAGAACCTGTTTTCTAAAAGGAAGTGTAAATGAATCATAATAATTACCACTGGAAAATTAATTAACCTCAGCTGATTCATGTGAGGGTGGCACGGTGGTGTAGTGGTTAGCGCTGTCACCTCACAGCAAGAAGGTCCGGGTTCGAGCCCCGTGGCCGGCAAGGGTCTTTCTGTGCAGAGTTTGCATGTTCTCCCCATGTCCGCGTAGGTTTCCTCCGGGTGCGCTGGTTTCCCCCACAGTCCAAAGATATGCAGGTTAGGTTAACTGGTGACTCTAAATTGACCGTAGGTGTGAATGGTTGTCTGTGTCTATGTGTCAACCCTGTGATGACCTGGCGACTTGTCCAGGGTGTACCCCGCCTTTCACCCGGAGTCAGCTGGGATAGGCTCCAGCTTGCCTGTGACCCTGTAGAACAGGATAAAGCGGCTAGAGATAATGAGATGATTCATCTCATTATCTCTAGCCGCTTTATCCTTCTACAGGGTCGCAGGCAAGCTGGAGCCTATCCCAGCTGACTCCGGGCGAAAGGCGGGGTACACCCTGGACAAGTCGCCAGGTCATCACAGGGCTGACACATAGACACAGACAACCATTCACACCTACGGTCAATTTAGAGTCACCAGTTAACCTAACCTGCATGTCTTTGGACTGTGGGGGAAACCGGAGCACCCGGAGGAAACCCACACGGACAACATGCAAACTCCACACAGAAAGGCCCTCGCCGGCCCCAGGGCTCGAACCCAGGACCTTCTTGCTGTGAGGCAACAGCGCTAACCACTACACCACCGTGCCGCCCGGGAGATGATTCATGTGATGATAAATGAACACTCCATGTCTGTGCAGTGCCCCCCCATAACTTATGATTAAATATAAAAAAACAAACCAAAAAAAAACCCTAATCAGCTAGACTACAGGAAATGGGTTAATGGACAATGGCAGAATGTGATGGTTGTCAATTTATTTGGCAAAGACACAAAGCACAGAGTAGTGTGAATAAAATGTTTATTTTTCTATTATTGTAATTACTGTAATAAAAAAAACAGGAAAACCTCCCCAAGAACTTGATAAAGTAGTTTACATTATTGTTTGTCTTTAAACAGACACAACTTATAGGAACCCAATTAAAACAAACAAAAAACCCCACTGCTTATTCACTTGTAGGATCATTCAGTCATTCATACCTAGTTGCAGCATGGCAAAAACATCTCAAGAGCTTATTTTAGATCATCTTATAGCCCATCTTCCAACACCACTGTTTTAAGGTGGCTTTTAGACTAATGAAGAACTTTCTCTTCCGTCATTCCTGATTCATTTCCTTCCTTCTATTGTCATGCTTTGTGTTTGTCCTTTCTGGTTTATGCAACCTCACTTTTTTTAAACTGCAGCGTTTTCTCTCGTTGAAATATAATTCAAATATTGTTCAAAGTCTCATTCATATATTGCTATTATTATTATTATGATTATTATTTTCTGTAACAGCTAATGACAATGTTTATTCTGAGCTATATCATGTACATTGTTTCACACATCATAAAGACAAAATGCAGGAAGCCAATTGCAACATGAAAAAAGAAAAAGAGATTACATTCACCAAATGACCGTTTCAACATTATTCATTTTAAAACAGCTCTATGGGTAAAATAAATTCATATGTCGGCCAGTGCTAATTTGTGGGAAACCAGTATTGACAGGAAGATTTGACAGTGGTGTATACAGGACATGCTTATTATTGTAGGACAGGAATGGAAAAAGGTATTTTGGTGGGGATGTGATGTATACTATGATGTAATACCCAAGTCACATCTTTTTTCAGAGAATGCATGTTGATTACAATAATTATACCACAGCAAGGCTAACATCTTGAATCAGAAGATGTTGATTAATTTAATACTGCAACATAAATTTTCAAGACTGCAACATAAATGACAGGGACTTTGACTGACTCTTCTATAACCAAAACCTAGGTGATAAACAGATTGAAAATGTGTTCGTTAACAAAGAAAAGCATATAATTAATTGATATGAAGTTTTCTGTTATTTAGATGCTTATTTAACATTTATGGTCTCGAGTGTCAGTGCTTTGTAACAGTCAGTAAATTTTGTGACACAGGAATTAGTTCCGGTTATCCCTTACATTATAGCAGCTGTATACCGTCATTTGCCAGTGTCTTTTTTTCTCTCCAAGTTAATAAAACAAAGGAAAATGCAGCTTGTCATGTTGACAAGAAACCAGAAACCACAAACTTCTCTGAATCTCGAGTCTCATGGATGTTCCATAACATTAGGATTCATTTATCGATCTTTTAGTAAAGTTATGTATAAATGCATGTCTAAGCCAACTAAAATTTCCACCCGATTTACATATTTAAGTTTCAAAAATGGGGGCGGCACAGTGGTGTAGTGGTTAGCGCTGTCGCCTCACAGCAAGAAGGTCCTGGGTTCGAGCCCCGGGGCCGGCGAGGGCCTTTCTGTGTGGAGTTTGCATGTTCTCCCCGTGTCCGCGTGGGTTTCCTCCGGGTGCTCCGGTTTCCCCCACAGTCCAAAGACATGCAGGTTAGGTTAACTGGTGACTCTAAATTGACCGTAGGTGTGAATGTGAGTGTGAATGGTTGTCTGTGTCTATGTGTCAGCCCTGTGATGACCTGGCGACTTGTCCAGGGTGTACCCCGCCTTTCGCCCGTAGTCATCTGGGATAGGCTCCAGCTTGCCTGCGACCCTGTAGAAGGATAAAGCGGCTAGAGATAATGAGATGAGATGAGTTTCAAAAATGCTGATTTCCTTCGTGTGTGTGTGTGTGTGTGTGTGTGTGTGTATTTATATGTTGTTGAATGTCAATAACCCATAAACTACTAAGTTCATGCAGGGCACAGCTGATTTGTATATCACGACACCCACAAAAGTTCAAGTACAAACACAGCTATGAAGCATGAAACAATCGATCAGGATAAAGATTAAAAAAAAAGTTATTTTGACACTTCTATGCCAATAAAAATTTTCAATAATAATAATAATAATAATAATAAATCATCATCATCATCATCAACAATACCCCCACAGGTTACTACCTTATCGTGGTGGTGGGGTTTGTGTGCCTCAATGACCCCAGGAGCTATGCTGGCGGGAGTTTAAGCTCCTGGTTGGGTCACCAAAGCCAGATAGGTTGATGGATAGAGGCCAGACTAAAAGTAACCCACTGAGTCCTCCGTAGTGAAAAAAATACCAGGTTGGAGTCTGGCGGGGGCTAACTGTGCCTCATGGGTAGAATTTGTTCTTCAATCATGGATGACAGTCTTTCTAAAGATGGTGTCTCAACAAAAACACTGGTTGGTGGCTAACCTTAAAACACACACCTCAATTATGAGTGCAATGTCAAACATTCATGAAATAATGGTGTGGATGGGACCAGAACCTATGGTGAATGTGTTGCACCTGGTAGGTGTCCCGCTGATCCACAGGGTGGGCTCGACCGTCAACAAGCGACTTCGAAAAGGGTGTGGGATAAGAAAATGAATAGGATTGTTATGGAATGTTACTATAGAAGTAATCCAGTCAATGAAAATGGAATCGCTGTAAGAGGATACAGATAAAGGATATATAGGAAATGGAATGAGATAGGGATGCTTGAAACAACAGAACAGCAACTATGTGATCAAGCCAGGCAATAAGGAAAAATGGATGATTGACAGAGTTGGAATTAGAAGCCATTAGGAGAAAAGTAAATGAAGATAATCGTGTGGTAGACAGTATGGAACTTGAAGTACGTAGATGAGGAAAATGGGACAGATGAGGATATAACGAATATCACCAGCGACAACATCTGAAGGCAGGGAAGAAAGGCAAATTATCTTGGAAAATATTGAGCAACTAAGCACTGATGAACAAGATATTTTGAAAGAAATTGCAGAATTGATGAAAAACTGGGAGTTCAATGAACACAGGATTCAAAAAAGTTGATAGCAGAAAACTGAAAATGACTGACAAAATGAATCGAATAACTCAATAGGTGAATGCTGAGGATATAACGGAGATAAACGATTTGATAAAAGCTGTGCATGCCTACTTAGCAAAGGAGTTAGGGTTGGAGAATTTAGTGAAGTAGAAAAACTGAATCACGGTGAAAGAGAAGAAGAATATAGGGTGACCTGAAGATCCTGAGGAGGGATATAAATATTCTGAAGCAAAAGAAAAAGCCTCAATTGAAATCAGCAAGAAAGTACAGAGATATTGAAAGGAAATATATCAGAAGAAAAAGGTTTATACGTTGTTTTGGAGGAGTTGAAAAAAAGATTATTAGTAGCCAAAGGAGCCAAGATCAGAAGATACGATCAATGTATAAAGCAATATAGGCAGAATTGTATATGTTTAAGGTGGATCAATAGAAGGTCTATCAGGAATTGAATGGAGAAATGCTGCATGAGGGCATAAGTCCCGATGCAAAAGAGAGCAAGAGGTTTTGGGCAGATTTTTGGAGTAAGGCAAAGATACACAAGACTGATGCAGAATGGCTTAGTGAGCTTAAAAGAGAGGGGAATTATAATTTGCAAACAGAATATTAATGTTTTATTATAAATCATGAAGGACATGGTCAGTGCACAGAGTAACAAAATTCCAAATTGGAAAGTACCTGGGCCAGATGGTGTTCAAGGTTATTGGCTGAAAAAGCTCACATCCCCCCATGAAAAGATTGCAACAGAGCTGAACAACATCCTAAACAATGAAAAGCCATTGCCCAGCTGGATGACTCATGGAAGATCTGTATTGTGTTTGAAGGATCTGTCTAAAGGAAATGCAGTTGATAATTTTAGGCCAATTTCATGTATTCCAATTTTGTGGAAGTTGATGACAGGAATTACAGCTTAAAGTATGTACACTTTCCTGGAGAGAATCCTACCAGAGGAGCAAAAGGGGCGTAGGTGGAAAAGGAGAGGCACTAAAGATCAGCTGCTGATAGATAAGGCAATACTCAGAGACTGTAAGGACAGACATGGCAACTTGGCAACGGCGTGGGTGGATTATAAACAACATGACATACAACATGGTGCCTTATACATGGATCTTGGAGTGGTAAACAATATCACTGAATTCATCAAATGTAGCATGAAAACATGGAACACAGTTGACATCCTCAGGTGAAGTAGAAATTAAAAAGGGGAATTTTCCAGGGTGATAGTCTATCACCACTGTTTTATGCATGATACAACTGTCTTTGTTGTTGAAGAAGACAGGTATTGGCTAGGAGTAGGGAAGAAAACAATTAAGTTTTTATTTGTTTTTATACACTTACTATTTATGGATGACTTGAAGCTGTTTGGCAAGAGAAGAAAGCAGATTGATTCTCTGGTGAGCACAGTATATCTATTTCACAGCGATACTGGAATGGAATTTGCCATTAAGAAAATGTGGAGTACTGATATTACAATGAGGAAAAGTAACCAGGACAGATGGAATTGAGTTACCTGATAGGCAGGTCATGAAAGACATTGAGGACAGTGGCTATAAGTACTTGGGTATATTAGAAATGGAGAAAAATCAAGGAGAAAGAAACAAAGGAAGTGTTTGAAAAAGAATACTTCAGAAGACTGGGTTTAATTCTCAAGTCAAAGTTGACTGGAAGGAATAAAATGTTAGCCATAAACACTTGGGCTGTGCCAGTTTTCCGATATGGGGCTGGTATACTGAAATGGACACGAGAAGAGATAAAGCAGATGGACAGGGGAATAAGATGACAATGTTCGGACTGTTACATCCGAAAAGTGATGTGCATAGGATTTACCTATGGTGAGACAAAGAAAGAGGTTTAATAGGATGTGAAGACTGTATAAGGAGTGAAGAGAACAGTTTAAGGTAATATCTGAGGAACAGTGGTGAACCATTTCTGGTTGGTGTAAGGTAGCTAGCATAATAGAAACAGGAGGTTGTATCAGTAGATTTTAAGAAGAAATATCTAGAAAGCAAAATAGGAGCTTGGAAGGAGAAAGTAATGCATGGGCAATTTCTCAGGGATATGGACGAGGAGCATAATGGGGGAAAATTGATAAAAAGGAAAAATGGGCATGGATGAAGTAAGGAGACTTGAAAGAAAGAACAGAATCTTTAAATATGTGCTGCACAAGAGCAAGCCTTGAGAACCAAGTAATTCAAATAATCATATTTACAAAACTGTGGATTCTGTGCAACAAGAGTCCAAATGGAGACAGACAGACAGACAGACAGACAGACAGACAGACAGACAGACAATCTCGCATGTATTATACACTGGATGCTATGTAGTAAGTACAAACTGGAGACAGCAAAAAAGTAGTCTGCGCATAAGCCATTTACAGAAATGGAAAATGAGAGTTTAAAGGGACTTCACCATACAATGTGATAATGTAATTGAAGCAAGAAGGCCAGACACCATTATTGCCCAGAAGGAAGACAAACAGTGTTGGATCACTGACAAAGCGGTACCAGGGGATGTAAAGGTAGTTGAGAAAGAAAGAGAGAAGGTGGAAAGGTATCAACACATTAAAATATGAGGTAGCACACTTGTGAGGGCTTAAGAAAGTAGTAGTAGTTCCTGTTGTTGTGGGTGTTCTAGGAACAGTGACAGACAAAATCCAAAAATGGCTGGGTAAAATTGGGATTGTCATTAGAACCGAGATGCTTGGGACAGAACTCTGAGAAAGGTTTTGTCGATGTAGAACAGTGAAGAAATGACAGGACCCATGGTCATTTGTTATGACCCACTCCTGATCATCAAATTATGGCACAAGATCTACATAAAATAACAGGTAAGAAGAAGAAGAAAGCGAGTGCTAAATCTTCCGTCAGCTGTGGCATTTGTTTGTATTTGAGCAATTAGTTTATTTGTCTTAATTCATGGGTTACTGTTGGCTCGTTTCCTTTTTTATATTCTTTAATTAATGCCAATAATATAAAATGATGGTATTCTGAGGCCCTGATTTAGTGAACTTTAATGAGGATGTGTTTGGATTGGGACTACAAAGCACTTCTGTAAGTTTCTCTGGATAAGGGCATCTGCTAAATGCTTTAAACATAAGCAAATATGCAATTTAATCTTGACAGTATATTCCACATTTTAAAGTGCGAATTATGATTCAAAGTTGATCAATTTGATGTTCAAGGTAGTTAGTCGTCTTATGCATAAATTTACACACTCACTAGGCACAAGATATACATTTCCCCCCGAATTTAGGGATTTTCATGACCACCAAAATTCTTGTGCCAACGTTTGTATGAACAATATACACAAGTCTGTTTGTATCCATCTTGATAAACGAGATGCATTAAATGCAAATAAACTGTTAACAAAAGTGCAATGTGTCTTTCATTAATAAATTAAAAACAGTAATCATTGGCAAATCACTGTGGCATGAGAGGAATGATAGCTTCAACATACAAACTCAAAAACACAATTCTTAAAACTTTGCTGTAAAAGTTTAAATTTTATTATTATTATATTAGTAGTTGCAGTTTATTAATTATATAACCTTGTGATAGAATTATTGTTTGTCCTTCAACAGTTGATACCTTTGTCCTGGGTTGTCCTCGGCATGCTGTATCATTGTTGTAAACCAAAGTTTTTGGCACCAAATGCAACTTGTTTAGCATAGAAAATGAAAATTCACTGTCATTTTCATTCATGAATAATGTTGAGTGTTATTCTGCTGAAAATCAATTCATTGGACAGCCTTGCCTGCCACTATTGGTATGTTACCACAACACCAGTTCTGACATTTTATATCTTATATCCAGTGTCTTGCAAAAGTATTCATCCCCCTTGGTGTTTGTCCTATTTTGTTGCATTACAAGCTGGAATTAAAATTGATTTTTTTTGGGGGGGTTAGCACCATTTGATTTACACAACATGCCTACCACTTTAAAAAGGTGCATTTTTTTTTTTGGTGACACAATAAGATGAAAAAACAGAAATCTAGAGTGTGCATAGGTATTCACCTCCCAAAGTCAATACTTCGTAGAGCCACCTCCTCCTACTATTACAGCTGCAAGTCTCTTGAAGTATGTCTCTATTAGCTTAGCACATCTAGCCACTGGGATTTTTGCCCATTCCTCAAGGTAAAATGGCTCCAAGTTACATAGGTTGCATTGGTGTACAGCAGTCTTCAAATTATGCCACAGATTCTCAATTGGATTGAAGTCTGAGCTTTGACTAGGCCATTCCAAGACATTTACATGTTTCCCTTTAAACCACTCCAGTGCAGCTTTAGCAGTATTTTTATGGTCATTGTCCTGCTGGAATGTGAACCTTTGTCCCAGTCTCAAACCTCTGGCCAACTCAGGTTTTCCTCCAGAACTGTCCTGTATTTAGTGCCATCCATCTTTCCTTCAATCCTGACCAGCTTTCCTGTCCCTGCAAATGAAAAATATCCCCACAGCACGATGCTGCCACCACCATGCTTCACTGTAGGAATGATGTTCTCAGGGTGATGGGAAGTGTTGAGTTTGTGCCACAGATAGAGTTTCCCATGATGGCCATAAAGTTCAATTTTAGTTTCATCTGACAAGAGAATCTTCTTCCATGAGTTTGGGGAGTCTGCCACATGCTGTTGAGCAAACTCCAAACGTGTTTTCTTATTTTATTATTTAAGCAATGGCTTTATCCTGGCCACTCTTCCATAAAGTCCCGCTCTGTGGAGTGTATGGCTTAAAGTGGTCCTATGGACAGATACTCCCATCTCCGCTATGGATCTTTGTAGCTCCTTCAGTGTTATCTTTGGTGTCTTTGTTACATCTCTAATTAATGCCCTCCTTGCCTGGTCTGAGAGTTTTGGTGGGTGGCCTTCTCTTGTCAGGTTTGTAGTGATGCCATATTCTTTCCAATTTGCTATAATGGGTGCTCCATGGGATATTCAAAGTTTGGGATTTTTTATTATTTTTTTTTAAATAGCCCATCCTTGATCTTACTCCTTCACAACTTTGACCTGTTTGGAGGCTTCTTGGTTTTCATGTTGTTTGCTTAGTAGCTTTGCAGAGTCAGGGTCCTTCCAGAACAGGCTGATTTACACAGACATCATGCGTCAGTTTGATTGCACACAGGTGGATCTTAAATCAACTAATTACGTGACTTGTGAAGTGAATTGGTTGGACCAGCTCTTATTTAGTTAGGGGTTTCATACGAAAGGGGGTGAATACCTATGCACACTCTAGATTTCTATTTTTCATCTTAATTATTGTCAAAATAAAATAAAAAACAATTTGCACCTTTAAAGTTGTAGGCATGTTGTGTAAATCAAATGGTGCTAACCCCCCAGAAAATCCATTTTAATTCCAGCTTGTAATGCAACTAAACAGGACAAACACCAAGGGGGATTAATACTTTTGCAAGACACTGTGTGTGTCCTGTTTTGTTGCATTACAAGCTGGAATAAAAACCAACACACAGATTCCCCCCCCCCAAAAAAAGAAAACCCTAGTCACGCATTCACCACCTTTAGCTTTGGTTACAGCATGCATTCACCATGGCATTGTTTTGATAAACTTTTGCAATGTCACAACATTTTCAGTCCACAGTTAATTTTTCACCAACATCTTGTGTTGAGGATGGGAGAGTTGAACCACTGCGTAAAGTCTTCTCCAGCATATCCAAAATATTCTCAAATGGGGTTAAGGTCAGGGCTCTGTGGTGGCCAATTCATGTGTGAAAATTATTCATGCTTCCTGAACCACTCTTTCACAATTTGAGCCATAATTTTAGGCCCGTGTCTCCAGGGAAGAAAAAAAAATCCATTGATGTGATAACCTGGTCATTCAGTACATTCAGGTCATCAGCTGACTTCAATTTATTACCCCATAACGTTGCTGAGCCTCAACCTGATCAACTGAATCAACCCCAGATAACAAACACTGCCTCCAGAGGCTTGTACAGCAGCCACTATGCATGATGGATGCATCACTTCATGTGCTTCCCTTCTTACCCTGACATATCCATCACTCAAGAATAGGGTAAATCTGAACTTAGCAAACCACATGACTTTTTTCCATTGCTCCAGTGTCCAATCTTTATACTCCCTAGAAAACTGAAGCCTTTTCTCCTGATTAGTCTCAATAACAAGTGCTTTTTTATGGCCACACAGTTGTTTAGTACCAATCCTGTGAATTGTCATCACACTGTGAATGTGGAAATGGTCTTAATTTCACTATTAAACATAGCCATGGGTTCTACTGTTTTTTATGATTCAACTTCACCAAGCATCTAAGTGATCTCTGATCATGGTCAGTCAGGATCTGATTCCAACCACATTTTTTCCACAAAGTTGATGGTTCACCACTATCCTTCCAGGTTTTATAATGTTTTGGAAGCTACTCACTGCATTAGTTAGGGTGAAAAGAATTGTTGCCAGCTGAAACACAATCAATGCAGTAATTATCCAATCACAGGCTCTTATGTATTTGCCTATTTAAATCCAAATGGTGACACTTTTTTTTTTTTGGCCAGGCAGTGCACATACGCGTGCACACACATCAACAAATTAGAAAGTTCATAAAAGTTCAATATTTTGAATCAGTTATTTAAAAAAGTGAAAATTTAATATATTCTAGACTCATTACACAATCTGAAATGTTTCAAGCATTTTTCTATTTTAATTTTGATAATTATGGCTGACAGCTTGAAAAAACAATCCTCAAACTGAGAATTTAATTTCGAGTTTGAATAAAACAGTATAAAATACCTGTGTATCTCTTGGTTTAGTTCAGTACACGCAACCACAATCATGGGGAAGACTGCTGACTTGACAATTATTGACACCTTCCATAAGCAGGGTAAGCCACAGAAGGGCATTGCTGAAAAGGGTGGCTGGAAAAGGTGCACAAACAACAGGGATTACCACAGCCTTGAGAGGACTGTCAAAAAAAAGTTGATTCAAGAACTTGGGAGAGCTTCACAAGGAGTGGACTGAGGCTGTTGCCAGTGCATCAAGAGCCACCAAGCACAGAATTGTCACATTCGTAATATCAAGTCACTCCTGAACCAGAAACAACGTCAGAAGCATTCTACCTGGGCTAAGAAGAGAAAGAACTGGACTGCTGCTCAGTGGTCCAAAGCACTCTTTTCAGAAGAAAGTAAATTTTGCATTTCATTTGGAAATCAAGGTCCTAGAGTCTTGGAGGAAGAGTTGAGAGGCACAGAATCCAAGGTGGTGGAAGTTCAGTGTGAAGTTTTCACAGTCTGTGATGATTTGGGGTGCCATGTCATCTGCTGGTGTTGGTCCACTGTGTTTTATCAAGTCCAAAGTCAATGTAATTGTCTACCAGGAGATTTTAGAGCACTTCATGCTCCCATCTGCTGACAAGCTTTATGGAGATGCCAATTTCCTTTTCCAGCAGGACTCAGCACCTGCCCACAGTGCCAAAACTGCTATCAGATGGTTTGCTGACCCATGATATCACTGTGCTTGACTGACCAGCCAACTCACCTGACCTGAACCCCATCGAGAATCTATGGAGTACTGTCAAGAGGAAGATGAGAAACACTTGACCCAAAAATACAGATGAGCTGAAGGCTGCTATCAAAGCAACCTGGTCTTCAATAACACCACAGCAGTGCCACAGGCTGATCACCGCCATGTCACATCGCACTGATGCAGTAATTCACAGTAAAAGAACCCCAACTAAGCAGTGAGTATATAAATTAACATACTTTTCAGAAGTTGGACATTTCTGTATTGTAAATCATTTTTTTAAATTGATCTTATGAAATATTCTAATAATTTGAGACACTGCCTTTCTGATTTTCATGAGCTACAAGCCATAATCATCAAAATTAAACATAAAAAGGCTCGAAATATTTATGTGTAATGAATATAGAATATATGAAAGTTTACCCTTTTTAATTAAATTACAAAGAACGAACTTTTTCCTCGATATTCTATTTTTTTTTAAGATGCACTAGTGTTTGTGATTATTTTTATAACACACAATATAATGTGCATGTTATATATAATATATATATAATATATAACATTTTCAGAGTTATAACAAAGTAGCAAGAACATTATACTGAATTATTTCAGTTGTTTGATATGGTCATTTTAGCATTTTTAGCTAACACACGTCTCCTTCTGCTGGCCAATCTTTCTAAAACAACTGTAACACAAGGCCAAATGTACATTCCAGTTAAATCGGACTCACTAAAGTACATGTACTGCATTTTTGGTTTCACAATAAAATCATCATATTTCTTAGAAATATTTGTAAAATAAAACCCTTTTCTGCTACGCTAGTTGTAGTGTACTAGTATTTTTATCCCACAAGTGGAGCCAGTACACAATTATATACAAACACAAAATGTAGTGCCACAATACAACAAATGGAAGGGCGGGGGGAGACACACCTTATTATTATAAGTGCAGATAAAGGGTCATACAAGAATGGGATGTTGTCTATTTGCAAGGTGTGGCTGCAACTGAAACATCTTTTACAGTAATGATAGAACCACAAAAGAATTCATGGTTAGAAAAATGATTGGGTAATTTATCAGCTACAATGAGACTGCAGCCTTGTTAATTACTTATCTATTGTCTAAAACCTGTGATTAAAGAGTGTGGTGGTTATAGGATTTCAGAGTCTGGCATGTCAATCTGCAAATTAATTTTTACAGTCCTTTGATAAATTTAATGACAAGGTAGGTTTTGATCTGCAATGCATACAATAGTTAAGAAGATTCTATGTTAGGCTGAAACCATTTACACAAATCTCTCTATCTGCCTATGATGTTGCTCATGATCAAATTGATATAATTGGTGGTTTGCTTTTATTTTATATAACATAGAAACAATACTCCATATAAATGTTGCTTCCAGGCAAGTAAAGACATTAAAAAATATCATTATAAAAAAATCAGAAACATCAACTATACAGACATAAAACGTATTTAGGCAGTGCCTCGTCTCTGCTCAGGAGCTCTGGCTTACCGTCTGATTGTGTGACACTTGGGGCAGTAGATATTTCAGTCTGTCATTTTCAAATACTGTTAGCAAGTATTGGCTTTAACTTCTTTCTGAACCTGTAGATACTAGTTATTGTTCTGTAATAACTGATAGACATTCCAAATGAGTCAGAGTTTGCTGCAAGGTCTTGTAAAATTTGGAACTGTAGAATACCATGTTTTGTAGACTTGAGTACACTGCTCAGTCATTCAGAATAACAATAATCCAGCATGCCTTGATGTTAAGGGCTTTATCCACACACAAAACCAGTCACTTTATCTATTCCATATTTGGACTATGATGTCTTTTCTTAAAATGTCTACTATTAGCCAGCTGAGAGATGTCTAGTTTTCTATCAGGGGGGCACATAGGGTGGCGGACACCTGTAGGCTGTCATGTTCTTCGGTCGAGAACCCCTGCCCTCTATAGGAACTGTAAAAGGAGGGGGAGGCTGATAAGGAGGAGCACTGGGGTCATCATCATCATTGAAGGAGATGTATTCCTCTAGGATTTCTCCACAGGCTGAACTGGGGTAATGGGGTGGAGCCATAGGTGGCTTCTCTTCACGCAAAATTAATGGCATGCTGGAAGAAGGTGGGGATTTAGCATCATCCAACTCATCTGCAAAAATGATAGGAACACCCTTTTTTATGAAGGTGGCCTGTTCCTCTGTAGTCAGTTTTCCACGCCGTTTCTTTCGGTAGCAAACCATTGCAATGAAACCAGCTGTGAGCAGCAGGGCAGCCACTACCACAGATGGGATAACAGTGTGCAAGTAGACATCATCGCTGCTATGCCAGCCTGAGCTAAATGAAGGTGTGACTGTGGATGACACAGGAACAGAAATATTCTCTGGCGACACCGGAACAGTGACATCTCTTGGTGGCAGAAATGAGAACCTTTGGCATTTGTTAGCACCAAGAGCACCAATGTTAATGGGTTTGAACTCTGGCTCCATTGCTCTGTAAAAGATGGATGTGGGATGACCTTGAGCATCTGAAATCCTGCGACACATCTCCTTAATCTGTTCTGCTGGACAGGGATTCTTAGGTAAGCTGCTATTGGTCCATTCCACCAGAATAGAACCCCTTGAGATATTTCTTAGAGTGACAGAACTGCTGTTGTGATCACCCAGTGCAAAGGCAAGTTTCTTGCAAAATAGTATTTTCTTGTGGATATCATGAGTCAGCATTTTAGGTTCTCCTTGAAAGTGAGCAATAAACACAACTGGTGATTGGTCATCAACTGGCCAATGGTTTACATGAATCTCAAAAGCATCTATGGTGCTTGAATTTTCTTTATCTATTGCCATCATTAGAAATTCATGTCTGCCAACATGGCTCTGGTCAGGAAGGCCATACAGGAGCTGAATGCTGCTGTTAAACTGTATCCAAGAGCCATGATCCAATGTCTCATAGAGATTCTGTTTAAATAACAGCCGTAAGTTTTCTGTGTTTCCATCTTCCTGATCAAAGAATGTATCGGCTGGAATCTTCACCTCAAAGTATGTCCCAACCCACACATTCACTTCACCAATAGAGTGGTGTAACTGAGGCTTTTGGTTAGTGACTGGACTGCTGGAAGGTGTATCTGTCATTTTTGGCTCTCTGGGCATTGGAGTGATCTTTGATTTCTTACCCTTTTTTGAGGTGGTGGTCTTGGGTCTGCGAGTGGTTGGAGGAGTAACAGAAACAGTAGGCTGCACATAACCAGGGCGAGTCATCGTTGGTTGCAGGGGGAGAGTGCTGGTACTGTCCAAGACTTGAGTGGGTAGAGGTTGGCTCAGGACAGGTGTGTAAGCTATCTGATCCCGCAAACGGATGGTAGGTTTAACTGGTAAAGGTAAAGGACCACGGGCAGGATTTACCAACAGATTTGTAGAGTAAGCAATGAAAGGGGATGCTGGAGCAGGCACAATACGCTCTGCAGGTACTAAGTGAGTGGTTGGAGGAAACTGGGAAGGCACAGGTGTTGGCGTGCTGTGGATCTGTCTTCTGACTCGCTTGACCACCTGAGGTTTCTTATTGACAATGTACCAGCCGACCACTGGGTAACCCAGTAGAACTGACATGGTACCATCTTTTGCTGGCACCTGGACACCACTAATATCAGGCAGGTTGTTCTGGTCAAGTGCGCAACCCAGTTTCCATGATAACAGTGCTCCATTCTCCACCACCTTCTTTGCATTACCTGGTCCAGCCATAAAAGCAGTCATATCAAAAAAACGATTGTTAATAACTGGCATGACCCGCAGTAGCTCTGGTGGCTCATTAGCAAAGTGAGTCATTTTCTGCAGCAACATCAGCCGCTCCCTGGAGTTCATCTTTGTGAGGTCAGCATCCAGTATTATAGTTAGCACAGTGGCTGGCTGGCCACTTGAACAAATACACACATTTGTTGTATTAGACTGGGTCTGCAGTGCCAGTGGAGCAGGTTCCATGTCCTGTTGATCTTCTGGGTTTACTGTGATAATGAAGACATCTGGTTGTCGGGCGTTAATGTAAGAGCTACTACTCAATTTGATTCCACTGAGAAGTAGATGACTATGTATACTGCCATCATGATTTTGTAAGGCTTCAGAAGACAAGCTGAACCGATACAGACCTTTATCCCCCTCTAGTGGTAGACCTTGAAGAAGACATAGCTGACTGTCCCAATAAAGCCAATCAGGGAATGCTGCACTGCCAATCCCAGACAACTGTTTAGATAAAGAAAAGAGGACAAAAAGAAAATCATATATTCATATAAATTCTTTATATTGTCCTTCAATCATATTATTTTCTTTCTCACATTTTATCCAAACTTAGTCACTGTCAAATGGTAATAGACTAAAATCATTGGAGAAGGGTCTTAGGATGGGAAAAACTGAAGGCAAGAGGAGAAGAGGAAGACAGAGGCTGAGTTTGATAGACAGCATTACTGGAGCAATAAACATGAATCTGAAAGGGCTCAGAAAGGCAGTGCCCAATAGAAGGAACTGGCATGCTGAAGTCACAAGGCCATGAAGATTCAGACTCAACTAAACAACAGCAAGTAGACTAACGACCGATTAGAAGTTTCAATTTTTTTTACATACTAAGATTCTAAAAACACACACATGCATTTCTATGAATGCTTTTTGTGATTGTGATCAACAGTGTCATACTGCAATGATACATTTTTTAAAATGATGCCGACATTTTCTAGAGTGTTTTTTGTGGATCCACATGAACTGATACAAGCCCCCATTTTTGTGATCATTGCCCGAGGTTAAAATAAATAAATAAAATGCATTATATTTTCTCTGTATTTTTAGAAACTATCAGCACAGGCAGTAACATGGCAAAGAATGGGGGTTTAAATGAATACATTATCAAGAGGTTTACCTATGGTTAGGCAGCCTTTGGCAAGATCATGCCCTTTAAGAGAGGAAATGTGTACAGTGCTCTGCAGTGACATGATTATATTTCTCTTGCAGATTTCACAGCAACAGTTTCTATTTCCATCACAGATTTCATGCAGGAGGTGGTGGTGATAATTTGGAAATCTGACTCTAAAATTTTAAATGTGGGACTTGTTTCAGGAGACATGGGCCAAATATTAAATGCTACTGTCCACTGGCATCATCAGGCCAGTGCACATTTCCATATAGTAGCAGTAGGATTATTTTGTGTTCTTACACCTCACTCTTCTTCATTAATTACTCTTAGATGTCCTTCCTTTTAGTAGAGAAAATGAATAATAAATATGGACTGAATTGGCAATCCTCAGGGTCCAAATAGAATAGCCCATAAATAGCAAACCCTGGAGTCTACAATAGTACACAGGGATACTATAAATATACATGGAATGGACAAAATAAGAGAACAAAACACAACACAAACAAATAAACTGCAACTGCAGCTTGGAAGTTATTCATGAACTAGTGCTTGGACCCACAATGAGCCTTGCCGTCCCTGTTTATGTTCCCTTGCCCTTTTACTTTATGCTAAATTTTGTATTAGTCATATAAAATGCAACTTATCTTATTGATTACTTTTTTGCCAGGTTATTCCCAATGTAATATTTAAACAATTTAACACCTTCTACTGGAACACATTAAATACATTACCACATCTTTTAAAATTACCAACCACAACAGCTTTGATGAAAAAGGTAATTTGGTAAATGGTTTAAAAGGAGAGAGAGACAGACAGAATATCCTCATTATCCCATTTACTGTGTGTGTGTGGGGGGGAGATAAAGCTGTATTTTCACAGACCTCGAGCCATAGATGGTTAATGGACTGCATAGACATCATAACAAAATTTTCAAGGAGTTGCATCCTGCCATTTTGTCTTCAAAAACTCACAATGTCTATGGCATGGCAGTCTTCTGACACCAGTGAGATCCTCATCTTGAACATCTGACCCACCACTGCAACAGAGTCTGACACTGTTGACACTCTGGATATAGATGCCTGCATGTCTGAGAGCAGAGTGGAGTGCATGGAGGCTTCCAGTTCCAGGACCACTGGCTCTGATGCCCATGACATGGGACACAGGAGTAGAAGCCCCCATACCCTTTGCATTATGCAAACCTGATGGCTCATCCTCCTGACCCTTTTAGCACTTAGGCTAAAGGAAGGCTTGGTCCCTTCTCCCTTCCATCAACTCCGCTGTTTCACCTCTGTCCTCGATTCCTCATCCAGTCCTCATAGTATGAAAGGGTCCTGATGTTGCATAAGCATAGAACCCTGCAAAGGTGAGAGGGAAAGGCATATCAAAGATATTATGGTCTTCACTGAAGATTATTTTTTCATCTCTGATCCTAGAGAGCCACAACATTTAGTAGTTCCTTTTCAGCACAACAGATTTAGTAATTAATAAGTTTAACCAAGTTACTATATTAGCTAAAACATCTACAGCTGAATTTGTCTTTTTTATGGCAACGTCTATTGTTAAAAACACTATACTAATTGAAATACTTAATTGAATTGTTACTACAGGGGAGAAAAAAAAACAACAACAAAACCACACTAAAGCTGCACAGTGGAAAGGTTGTTTTACTTATAGTTCTGAAAATGGCACATTCAAGATTAATATTTACTTTGATTTTTGTGCACATTTCCCCACTTACAATCCATATACCTCAGCGCTCTTGAATTACTGAAGAGGTGTTGGTTAATTTTCTATAACAATTATATAGCAATAGTTCTGCCTGTAATTTAAAAGACAGGTTTATATTGAAGTCCTTGTTCTAATACGGTTTCTATAGTAACAGCTCATTCACAGTTAGTTGTATGACGAAGACACTCCACATCATCTAAGCTTATATAACAAACTTTTTTTTTTAAGCATGCTATTTAACAAAGATGTATTGCTGATATGGTGACTGTTTCTGTAAAGAGTCATTTATTTAACATTTATGGAAGTTTTGAACTGGTGTCAAAGATTATAACACTCAGTTTTTCAAAAGCGGGGGGGGGGGGGGGGGATGCTGGCAAAGAGAACTACTACTATTGCATCTCAAAAAATTAGAATACCTTGAAAAAGTTCCTTTTTTTCATAATTTAATTCAAAAAGGTAAACTTTCATATATTCTATATTCATTACATGTAAAGTGAAATATTTAAAGCCTTTTTTGTTTTAATTTTGATGATTATGGCTTATAGCGCATGAAAATCAGAAATCCAGTATCTCAAATTATTAGAATATTCCCTAAGATCAATCAAAAAAAGGATTTACAATACAGAAAATGTCCAACTTCTGAAAAGTATATTCATTTATACACTCAATACTTGGTTGGGGCTCCTTTACCATGAATTACTGTATCAATGCGGTGTGGCATGGAGGTGATCAGTCTGTGGCACTGCTGAGGTGTTATTGAAGCCCAGGTTGCTTTGATAGTGGCCTTCAGTGTATCTGTATTTTTGGGTTGGGTGTTTCTCATCTTCCTCTTGACAATACCCCATAGATTCTCTATGGGGTTCAGGTCAGGCAAGTTGGCTGGCCAATCAAACACAGTAATATCATGATCAGCAAACCATTTGGTAGTAGTTTTGGCACTGTGGGTAGGTGCTAAGTCCTGCTGGAAAAGGAAATCAGCATCTCCAAAAAGCTCGTCACCAGATGGAAGCATGAAGTGCTCTAAAATCTCCTGGTAGATGGCTGTGTTGACTTTGGACTTGGTAAAATACAGTGGACCAACACCAGCAGATGACATGGCACCCCAAATCATCACAGACTGTGGAAACTTCACACTGGGCTTCAAACACCTTGGATTCTGTGCCTCTCCACTCTTCCTCCAGACTCTAGAACCGTGATTTCCAAATTAAATGCAAAATGTACTTTCATCTGAAAAGAGGACTTTGGACCACTGAGCAACAGTCCATTTCTTTCTCTCCTTAGCCCAGATAAGACACTTCTGACATTGTCTCTGGCTGAGGAGTAGCTTGATATTAGGAATGCGAAAGTTGTATCCCCTTTCTTGAAGATGTCTGTTCGTGATGGGTCTTGATACACTGACACCAGCCTCAGTCCACTCCTTGTGAAGCTCTCCCAAGTTCTTGAATCAACTTTTCTTGACAATCCTCTCAAGACTGCGGCCATCCCTGTTGCTTGTGCACCTTTTCCAGCCACCCTTTTGACCTTTTGTGGCTTACCCTCCTTGTGGAGGGCATCAGTGATCATCTTCTGGACAAGTCAAGTCAGCAGTCTTCCCCATGATTGTGGTTATGTGTACTGAACTAGACCGAGAGATACACTGTGTTCATACTATTTTACTCAAACTCAAAATGAAATATTCTAATACTTTGAGATGTTTTTTTTTTTATGTTTTTGTACTGTATGCCATACTGATTAAAATTAAAATAGAAAAATGCTTGAAATATTTTAGTTGATGTGTAATGAGTCTATAATATATAACATTTTCACTTTCTTAAATAACTCATGGAAAATATTGAACTTTTTCACAATATTCTAATTTTTTGAGATGCACTAGTATAGTGTAAGAGATTACAGGATCTAACTTGTATTGGTGGACATTCCAGCGATCGCTCTTTCTCACAGTCACATTATTGGCACCCTTAATAAAGATGAGTAAAAAAAAAAAAAACGGGTTACAAAAAATTCATCTTTTGGCCAAATTACCTTAGTCATCCATCAATATGGATGAGAACACACAAATCAAACGAGAAAGAAATGTGTTGACCTTGATAAGTCAGGGAATGGTTATAAAAAATAGATACTCACTTGAAAATGTCCATTTCTACTGTTAGGGCGATAATTAAAAAAAAAAAACAAAAGGGGACACCAACTAGAACTGTTACAAACTTGCCTGGAAGAGGACCCAAGTTTATTTTGCCCCAACATACAGTGAGGAGGACTGTAAGAGAAGCAAAAAATTATATATTCCAAGGATCATTGCTGCTGAATTACAAGAAAAACTAAAATCTTGGGGTTTCCAAGTCTCCAAAACCACCATCAGACACCATCTCCTTGCCAACAGATTATTTGGAAGGTATGCCAGAAAAAAAAAAGCCTTTTCTGTCAGTTAACCACAAACATACGAATCTGAAGTTTGCGAAATGCTACTAAACCTTTGACTGAAACTGTGTTCTATGGTCTGATGAAATAAAAATGGAGCTTTTTTGGCAATAAACACTCAAGGTGGGTTTGGTGTAAAAAGAAGGATGGCTATAATGAAATGAACCCTATCCTAGCTATAAAATATGGTGGAAGTTCTATGATGTTTTAGGGCTGTTTTTCCTCCAAAGGCCCTGGAAACCTTGTTAGGGTAAATGGCATCACGGACTTCATGAAATACTAGGACATTTTAAATCAAAATCTGGCTGCCTCTGTCAGGAAATTAAAACTGAGGTCATCATTGGATCATCCAGCAGGACAATGATCCAAAGCATATGTCCAAATCAACACAAAAATGGTTAGCTGACCACAGAATCAAGCTTCTGCCATGGCCATCTCGGTCCCCTGGCCTGAACCCCATTGAAAACCTGTGGGGTGAGCTGAAGAGGAGTGCGCACAAGAGAGGGCTGAGGACCCTGGATGATCTGGAAAGGTTATGTAAAGAGGAATGCTCTCAGATGCCCTGCTCTGTAGCCCCAACCTTCTAAAATGTTATAGGCGAACACTCAGTGCTGTTTTACTGCCAAAGGGAGGTTGTACAAAGTATTAAATGCAGCTGTTTCAATAATAGTGGTATGTGTTTTTGTTGAAAATAATTATTTCTGGGATAGGCTCCAGCTTGCCTGCGACCCTGTAGAAGGATAAAGCGGGTAGAGATGATGAGATGAGATGAGATAATTATTTCTTGATAAGGGATTTGTTTTTTCCTTAAATTTATTTCAATTACAGGTTAGATTTTTCTCTTTTTTTCAGTATGAGATGAAGGACATCACCAAAAAGTGGATTTTTTCTAACCCTTTTCACTAATCTTTACAAGGGGTGCCAATAATCATGGAGGGCACTGTGTGTGATCTGTATTTGTTCTTTAATAAATTAAAAATAATTTCCAAATTGCTAGGGTATAAAACAAAATAAAACACTTGAGGATGTGCAGGACAATCAACCTAAGGATGGTGATGGCCCTCTGCTCCATGTTGGTCAGCCTCCCAACCCTGCCACTGATTATTTTTCAATAACAGCATGCCCTGTTGTGTTTTATTCCTTACTTACTGTATATTAATTACACAGTGTATAACTGTTTAAGAGGTGCAAGAATCTGCAATAATACTTCTCTAAAAGGCAATGATAATTTCCCATTATTAGTAGCATGGCTGGTGCATTAAGCAATTGTAACAGTGGCTCTCAGAAAATAAGCAGTGCAACAAATCTCAGATATTTCAAATGACGTTAACGGCGTTAGTGACTTATCTGACTATATGAAAATATTAGGTTAATTTAGTTTGTCACATATAGTATATTTCACATTTGTTCTGTCTACAATAAGCAGCCTGAATAGTGCTATATAATTTGACAGTGGAAACGTGCATCAGAGACAAATGTTCCAAAAAAAAAATCCTGTCTCTCATATTATTATAAATAAGTTCTTGCAATAACTTTCTTGCACATGTTACATGTTTAGTCACAAGACTATTGTTTAAGCATTAGATCTATGGCACAGGTTAACTAGTTAAATGATTAGTCACATGATAATAAATCAGGACCTTAAAATAAGTATTATACCCGCTGAAAGGGCTGTATAGGAACTTTAACTCAAAATGTAGACACAAGGGACCAGATAATTAATATAAATATTAGAAGTACACAAACAAATTCATAGCTACACAAATACAATGCATAAAATGATGTATTAGAGAAGGGGTACAATATCAGTAGTGTAGTAGGACATCCTTACAGTAAAATTAAACTTGGCTATTCAGGCCAAAACAGCATTACCTTCTATTAGAACTGAATTTCTAAAGCTCATATATATTATATAAAATATACAGCCCTTTCAGGGGGTATAATACTTATTTTAAGGGTTGTTTTACAATCAGGGTACAAAGTTTGTGTCCCAGGGGTCCAAAATTCAAATTGATTCAAACTGGTTCTTGTACCAGTTTTTAAGTGAAGGACAAGTTAAAGAACAGATTTCAGGTAATTTTTTGACATATGTGTATGGTAGTTTTGTGTAATCTGCTATAAGATGGGAGAAACAAATGAAGTGATTCTCGGAGAGGACATTTTTTTTTTTGACAATTCAGAATCCACTACTTCCATAGTGCTTTTAAATATAAGGCTGTAAGCTTTGTGTTAGTTGTCTCTAATATTTATGTCCCAATATCTTGACCACATTTTAGGATGAAAATAATCATTTTAGATATGTTATTTTATATTGAAAAATTAGCTGTCTCAGAGAGGACATTTTTTTTTTGACACCATTACATACTAATTTGATCAAAATAGTCTGAAAACTTACTAGCATTCAACATTAAAACTTAACTATGTTTCCAATGATATGGAACCAAATATTTGTTTTATGGTATAAAGAATGATTTAAGTGCATCCCTTTTGGAGCTACCTGTGGTCAAAAAAGCACTTTTTCTAAATGACACGAGTAGTTTTGCTAAATATGACATATATCGCCATACATTCACCAAAAATAACGTTATCACCAATTTTTTTTTGCATGGTAAATAGAGCTATCACAGGGCTACAATAAACAACCAAGTTTATTTAGTCAAGCCTTTTGATATTGAAGATAATAAGTGTTAAATGTGATTTTTAGCTTGCGTAGCCTGATTGTAAAACAGCCCTTAAGGTCCTGATTGATGATCATGTGACTAATCATTTAACTAGTTAACCTATGCATAGAGCTAATGTAAATCACATCAACACACAACTTGGAACATCATCTGAGACCCAAAGTTATATATATATATATATATATATATATATATATATATATATATATATATATAAATAAATAAACACACCTTATTTAAATCCAAGTCAAGTATGAGCAAAAAAGGGCCCCTGCTGCATAAAGGCCGAAATGTCAGTTTGAGCAATGGGTTGAATTTATGAATAAATATAAATATTATAAAACAAAAATCAGTTTCCTTCTTGGATAAACATGGTTACGGAACTCTAAACTACACCAATACACTTGTTAATGAACAATCACTGGAGGGGAAAAAAAAAAAAATCACATCATCAAGACGCACCTGCTCCGAGCCTATAGGAGAAAAGAAACATCCATGAATTTCGATAAGAGAGATCGTCTATGAAGCTACCTAAAAATGACAATAACAACAACAACAAAGACACTTACATCATACTGTCTGAGCCTTCAGCTTCTTTCACCTTCCTTCATAATCCATTTCGCCTGTTAAGAAGGAGGACTGGAGAGAGTCTATTGAAGATGCCAGCCGTTCTGGGGAAAGGATGCGACAGTCCTGAGCAATCGATCCACGAGTGTTTAACTGGACCGTCTCAAGCGTGCCGAGAAAATGGCGCCCAGGTTTTGCAAATGATCACAGTAAAATGGATCACCACCACCACCGCAATAATAAAAATAAACACAGACTATATTAGAAGCTAATAATAAGGCCATATAACATTTATACAAGAATCAAGCGTAACACTAAAAACATGCTTTTTAACAATTAGATTAGATTAGATTAGATTAGATAGAACTTTATTGATCCCTTTGGGAGGGTTCCCTCAGGGAAATTATAATTCCATCAGCATCATTACAGGATAAACGGAGAATAGAAAATAGAGAAAACTTCTAGATAAATTAAATTTAATTAAATTAAGTATTTATATATACAAGGCGGCACGGTGCTGTAGTGGTTAGCACTGTCGCCTCACGGCAAGAAGGTCCGGGTTTGAGCCCCGTGGCCGGTGAGGGCCTTTCTGTGCGGAGTTTGCATGTTCTCCCCGTGTCCGCGTGGGTTTCTTCCGGGTGCTCCGGTTTCCCCCACAGTCCAAAGACATGCAGGTTAGGTTAACTGGTGACTCTAAATTGACCGTAGGTGTGAATGTGAGTGTGAATGGTTGTCTGTGTCTATGTGTCAGCCCTGTGATGACCTGGCGACTTGTCCAGGGTGTACCCCGCCTTTCATCCGGAGTCAGCTGGGATAGGTTCCAGCTTGCCTGCGACCCTGTAGAACAGGATAAAGCGGCTAGAGATAATGAGATGAGATTTACATATACAAATATAAAAAAGAACAAGATATGGGGAGGGAAAAAAAAGTCCAGCAGCATACTTGCCAACTTTTCAAAATTCTCATTGGGGAGAAAAGTGCGTGAATGACATTTTCAATTGGATGAGGGTATGATGTGCGGTTGAAACGATAAAAACAGTGGATCCCAATTAATCACATACCATTTTAAATTTATACAATTAGAGAGTTTTTGAATTGTTGATATTGTTCTATCAATTACTATAGGTTATGGGATTCATGTATCAGGTATGAGATAGCTCAGAGTGAAAAATCTGAAATAATACTCTTGTCTTGAATTTTTATATAATAACAATGAAAGGGAAGTCTTAAATCAGATTTTTAGCTGAAAAATCTTACGCCTGAATATTGTATACATACAGAGACCCACAGAAAATAACACAAGTGATGCTTTAGAAGAATGTTTATAATTTCACTTGTAAACTTTCACTTGAAACTTTCAAACATAAATTCAAAATAGCACTAAGACACTACCGCACTATTCAAATGCACTCATCAAACAAATTCTCTGTCATGCAAAATTTCACTAAACACTTTAGAAGTTGGACAGTTTGTTTCTGAAATGGCATCATTTTTGGCATCATTTTTTCCACCATGGCTGATACTAAAATTTCTGCGACACAACTGCAAAAAGAAATTCTCAAGAGTTAAAAACATTTCAATATGATAAATACATTTCGTTTATACAGAGGTGGAGATCCTACTGTATATGCAATTTAATTATACTTCTTACTACAAAAAAAATACAAAACATAATATAAATCTTAAGTTAATTTCAATGTCTCATAAGTACTGGTTACATACACATGTACAAATGATAAACTATTTTTAATTAAGAAACAAGATAACATTAAGAATTTACATAAAAGGGTGTGAATTACCTATTGTAGTTTTGAAGAATATGTAATTTACCTGCTTTTACCCCACCATAAGATTGGGATAATTGAATCGCAATTGAATGATGGGGATAAATGAATCGCTTTGTAGTCTTATCTTGCAAAATGTGTTGGTCTGGCTGGTCGAACATTTGCTTATCCATGGAAATTCATTCTCCCATGCAACCTGGTATTTGCATTCATATTTTTGCCATTTAGTGGCCATGATGAATGACTGCTTGTAAAAAATGTCGGACAGCCTGGGTGAATCCTACATTACGGAAGTGACTGTTGTTCTGTTCGTTGATTGGTCAAAAATCAGTTGACGTCAGCAGTGTTTCTCATACGATACTGATTGGACATAATCGGGAGTATTTTTAACTTGGCGGTAGGGATTTCCCAAAACAGGGAGATTATCCAGTTTTTAACAAATACGATCGGGAGGCAGGGGCTAAAATCGGGAGCCTCCCGCCAAAATCGGGAGGGTTGGCAAGTATGCAGCAGGAGAGGTATTGCACATTGTCCAGTATTGCTTTTTGTCAGGCTAGGCTACTGCTCCTTCCTGTCCTCTGTCCTCCTGTTACCCCTCCTCCCCCCCAGAGAGGAGTTGTACAGTCTGATGGCGTGAGGGACAAAGGAGTTTTTAAGTCTGTTAGTCCTGCACTTGGGAAGGAGCATTCTGTCACTGAACAGGCTCCTCTGGTTACGCTTTTTAATTATTACACAATTAAAAAATTATTATGTTTAGTTTTAAATTTTAATTATTAAGTTTGGTTGGGAAAAAAAAGCTTAAAGATTAACAAAACCCCCAAACTGACAGATAATATCCATACAAGGCATGTTTGAGTGTTCATTTGTTTGTATTTGTACCTGTATACTGTGTACAGATTTTATTTTAAAAGAAAAAAAAAAATGTCCTGGGGCAGCACAGTGGTGTAGTGGTTAGCACTGTTGCCTTACATCAAGAAGGTCCTGGGTTTGAGTCCAGCAGCTGGTGAGGGCCTTTCTGTGTGGAGTTTGCATGTTCTCCCCGTGTCTGTGTGGGTGCTCTGGTTTCCCCCACAGTCCAAAGACATGCAGGTTAGGTTAATCGGTGGCTCTAAATTGACCATATGTGTGAATGTGAATGGTTGTTTGTCTCTGTGTCAGCCCTGTGATAACCTGGCGACTTGTCCAGGGTGTACCCCACCTCTCACCCATAGTCAACTATAGGCTCCAGCTTGCCTGCGACCCTGTAGAACAGGATAAGCGGCTACAGATAATGGATGGATGGATCAATGTCCCTGGGCACTGACATTTTACTCTCGCCGAGGTTCAAATGTCACACTTGGAGGACAAATCATGACATTACTTACATGCTACCTGACTTACCAAGGCTGGAGAATCTTGTGGACACATCGCTTCTAAATAGTTACAAACAACCCTGAAGATGCCCAAGTGTCAAGCGTTGGAGTGTAAAATAAGCCCATCATTGATCATTTTATATGACACACTTTAGTTTGTTTTTATTCACTAAGAAAAGCTATCTTTTTTGATGGCAAAATTGTGTTGCTGTGGCAACGGGATTGTTTCCTAGTATCTGTGTCAGTACTGCGTTTGCGTTATCTAGCCGAGTGAGATTTAAACTTCATAAAAGTAAAGTCTGTTGATTAACATATTTTGTTGCCAGTAAAAATCACATGGCTACAGAAAATTTTTTGACTGGATTTTTAGAATTAGAAGCCTTTGTCTTGACATAGTGATGTGGATGAAAGAAAATGACAATAAATGGACAAAAAAACTCATTAAACAGCAAAAAATATTTATTGATACATATTTGAGCTATTTTGACAACAGAAGTTGACTTAACTTTGAAGTTCAAATGAAAATGTAAATCTTTTAACACATGTGCATGTCCACTATTATTCAACCCCCAGCTTCAGTACTTTGTAGAGCATCCTTTAGCTTTTATAACTTCTAACAAACGTTTTAAGTGCTGACAAGCTCCTTACACCTCTCGATTGGAATCTTTGCCCATTCTTCATGTGCAAAAGCCTCTAGCTCAATGATGTTTGATGGCTTCCGCGCTGCAACTGCCTTCTTTAAATCCCACCAAAGATTTTCAATCCGATTTAAATCTGGTGACTGAGAAGGCCACTCCAGGACATTCCAGGATCTTTTTCTCAACCAAGCTTTAGTTGACTTGGAGGTGTGCTTGGGATCATTATCTTGCTGGAAAGTCCACTGATCACCAAGCTTTAATTTATCAACAGAAGGCATCACGTTCCTCTTTAAAATTGCCTGGTATTTCTGGGAATCCATGATGCCAGGCACACGATCAAGATTGCCGGTTCCTGCCACAAAAAAACAGCCCCACATCATCAATGACCCACCTCCATGCTTGACTGTGGGGATGGTATTCTTCTGGTCATAAGCCTGGCCTTTCGCACGCCTGACATACCGCTGGTCCATATGTTGAAACAATTCCAGTTTGGTTTCATCAGTCCATAGAACTGTCTGTCTCCCAAAACTCTGTAGTCTTATCAAAATTCCTCCTGGCATATTCTAGTCGACTTTTGATGTTCCTTGTGGTCAAGAGTGGAGTGCATCTTGGAGTCCAGTCATGAAATCCTTGTTTATTCAGTGCATGTCTTATAGTTGCCACTGAAGCACTTGTACCAGCCTTCATCATGTCATCCTGAGGTGTCTTGCACTCACATGGGGGTTTTTCTTAGTTGTCCTGATTAAGTGGCTAAGGGCCTTTGATGACATTTTGGGCTTTCTTCCACAGCCAGGCAGGTTTGCAGCTGTTCCATAAATTTTAAACTTCCTTATAATGGTGTCTCTTGGAATGTTACATTTTTTGGAAATCTTCTTATACCCAAGGCCCCTTTAGGTGTGATGAAAAAATCTCCTCTCTCAGCTTTTGTAGAAGCTCCTTTGTCTTTCCCATGATTGCAGCTGACCTTGAATACTTATATGGGTGGGGTTTATATATATGCATCACAGCTAAAGCAAATGAAGGATCATTATAGAACTCCCAAAGGCTTAATTATGTTTCAACTCCACTTTAGGCCATAAAAACTGTCAGAAAGCTTTAAAATCAACAATATTATATAGGGGTTGAATAATTGTGACATGGCTATCTTAACAAAATATACTGTTACACACAAATACTACATCATGCATTTTCTGTGTTGATTTTATGTATCACTCAACTCATAAAGAAGTCATCCAAAGCAGAATCTTGCTCTTTGAAAAAACTTTAATTGATAAATCCTTAAACTCTTTGGGGGTTGAATATTTAATTTCTCTGAAGTTCTTTTTCTGTATTTAACCCATCTGAAGCAGTGAAAATGCATGCACACACACACACACACACACACACACACACACACACACACACACACACACACACACACACACACACACAGAGAGAGAGAGAGAGAGAGAGAGAGAGAGAGCAGTGGTGCCCAGGATTTTTTTTTAAGAATTAGAAGCCTTTATTTGATGGCTCTGTGTAATGAAGGTAAACTGCTTTCTATTGTGCTGTCAATGTCACGGGCGGATATCTGGTTTCAGTACAAATGGCTGCACCTAAGTAAGCCTATTTTTAACAATAACATAACTTAAAATGGATAAATTGTTGTTGTAAAATTGTCTTTTTAATTTAAATGTGTGGTGGGGCACATCGACACTTACTGTGATCTGCAAACAGCATTTATTTTGGGGTTTTGTTTGACTTTAACAGCTTCAGCCACTTTTACACTATGTAAGTTCAGCAGTCTTTTCAGATTTGTACCTGCCACAATGTGTGTGATCCCAGTAAAACCTTGGCCAAATTCAATAATACATGATGACATATGTAATAACATGTTCCCCATGTCAGATTATACAATAAAGATCCTCTTGCGATAGACCAACGATAAAGAGGATTGCTCTGTTCTGTTTGCATTTTCAATCTGGGCTTGTGTAGAAAATGGGCTTGCATTAACAGAAACATTCTTCAAAGTGAAGTTGAGGTAATAAGAATACGTTTTCAGTGCATTAGCATGTTTTGTTTTCATGTCGCAATTGCAACTACTGTATTTGTAGCTGTCCTGAATTTTGCATAATCCTATGAATATTTGTCACCAGCTGCCAAAACACAGGTTGAGCTAATCAGTGCTGGTTTACGTAATTTCTGAATAGCTGCTACATCATAAGCATGTTTTTAAGGGAATCACAACTGTTTGGTAACTAGAAAATCTTAAACAATTGTTGATCATCTTAGTCAAGTAGGGAAGTTGGAAAATAAATAGCTGGCAATGACAGTGTACCGGCTTGTCCAGTTCAGCCTTCTGGCAGCTGATCAGCTTAGCTGAATTTTTCAGTAGGGAATTAAATGGGTTCTCAAATTTAAGAGTACTCATTTCTCCCGTCAGGATGCTTTTATACATTTTCATGTGGATCTCAATGAGCCTTCAGCAACAGATCAGTTATTGATGTTATTTGTTATCATTGACAGAATAATATTCAGCTTTAGAACCACCACTCATCAGCATGTGGATGTGAAATAAATGTAGTCACATCTTGAGTATGTTGTAGTTTTACTGACCAGAGGCCTGACTTACAAATAAGGTTTAAATGAAACTTTATAAAGCTCTTTAAAAAGTCTTTAATATGTTATTTATGTAATACTCTGCATTGCATCTCTCAACTTTGCTGAAATTACCATTTTGTATTATTTTTGCATTAAGACTTCTTTAGTCATTAGGAATGCATACAGAAAGGAAAAGCCTATATAGGAAGAGAATCTGGACAAGTTTAAATTACTCACTAACTATAATGCTACTAAATAGAAAATGTAGGTACATCGGTAAAGAATATAAGTCTGAACCTGCCAGTGAGTCCTGGGAATTTAGGTTAGACTGGTTAGATGGTTATAGGTGGATTGCTGTAGAGTATGTAATATGATATACTAGCTTAAATCAGCTTTGTATATTTTTATATAAAGTTTACTAATAAGTTTAATCCATAGGTCCATTATCACATTGTCATCTCCACTGGCAGATGTCTGACACTGCATTTTATAATGTTGAGGCATTTAGATTTGTTTTTAATGTGCCATCATTAACTGCTAATGCTTTGAAAATGTACTTTCAATTGCTGATACACAAAAGTTGCTGCTTCTGAAGAGTTTGATGGCTCTATGTTAAAATATGCTGTATGTGATGTTTAAAATATTCCTATAGAATAATGAGATTAAGGAGAACAGAACATGTTACTTTTGTACTACTACTACAATGGCTGCGGTTACCAGAGGACCAGCTCCCCACTGTAACTCTAGAAATGGAGCTTGGTGCTGCCTAATGTGCCTCAAAAGACTGGTGAGTACTGGGATGGGAGACTGCCTGGGAAGACCAGGTCCTGGCACAGGAGGGACTTTGACTATGACTACAACCACTATTCTTCTTATTCTTATTAATAATAATAATAATAATAATAATAGGCACAAAAATGCCCTCCACCATCATTTTTTCTTTTCATATTGTCATGCTTCACATATTAACAGCTCCGTGGTACATTTTTGATAATTAACACACTTTAATGACAATGTTTAAATCCCATCATTTTTGCCTTGCCTACCACTTTGACACCCATTTCACAGCTTCGTTGCTGCTGTCCAGCTGCTTGTTAGCTGACCATGGACAGCACTGTTCTAAAAAGAACTATGGATGGTTTAATGAATTTATTCAACTAACTATTAGTTTTTATACACATTGATAATCCTATACTAATAAAAAAAATTAAACAAAGTGAAATAAATTCATAACACTGTTTATTCATGCATTCACGATATGTACAAGAGGGCACATTGAAAAGAGTATAAATGATTTTTTCCCCTTCAGAATTAATATTTCAAGTCTAGAACAAATGAGACAATCACAAGCTATTATAATTTGCCCAGTATAAATATGAAATTCCAATAATCTTCATATGTCACTTCTGGATTATGTACATGAAA
Source organism: Neoarius graeffei (assembly GCF_027579695.1). Lineage (NCBI taxonomy): Eukaryota > Metazoa > Chordata > Actinopteri > Siluriformes > Ariidae > Neoarius > Neoarius graeffei. The sequence continues at coordinate 30,478,432 of NC_083578.1, forward strand.
CAAAGACACAGGAGCTTTGAGAATGTGTGATTATTCAAAAGCATGTATCGCCAGACTTTTATTATGTATCTACAGTGATTGAATGTACATTGTAAGAGTGTGTATTGTACGTTTTTGGTGTGGTTTCCCTGTAGCCACCGTGCTCATTAGCATCTAATACTCAAAAACACACCTGAGCTTCTGTACCTGCATGTTTATTAATAATAGGGCTGCACTGGAGGGGGATCTTTCCAGTGACCTTGTAAAATAACATAGAATTTGTTTTAAAGCCAACTGATTGTGAAAGAAATAACTCAGCAAAAAAGGGTAGTATTTACCATCTTTGTTGAATAAACCAGACATGTAAGACCTGGTTAAATCCTTCCAGTTCAATCATTAACCGAAAGCCTTCTAGATTACAATTCACTGTAATCAGTCTGTGTGCCACATTATTATGAGAGGTATTGAGTGCTAGTTGGTATGTTTAGCAATCAGTATAACATATTCAAAAGATTCCTGAATGAAGTTATTTATGAGAGGTCTGTGTGCTTGTGTAGCCAATACAAGAGCGTACACTATTTACAACTACACTAAGTAGTCGGATTCATCCACAAGAAATATGGCAAGAAAAGGTTTGTGGTACGCACATGGGATAAGGGAGTATTTGATTCAAAAACTTGAAAGCTAAGAAATGATTTTTCTTGAGGCTACTAGCAAGAGTCCATGGCATATTTTTGTCTGTAGTTAGGACATCATTTGCTAGACCATGCTATATGTACAGACAGAAATGTTCAGAATTCTCTGAAACACATAGAATCTATGTGGTCAGAGAGAATGATTATACAGTCAAACTGGGGTGTGCTGTCATTTAGAAGCATTGCACTTGAGGAGGAAGGCCTCTTCTTTTCATCACTTTAGAAGACCACACTAAGCAAGGAGACTACAGGGATTGTCTATATTATATCTTCACTATACTCACAAAATATAGATTTTCTTTTAAAATTGTACAAAACCATGCTCACAGACATTTTTAACACCAGAGTATGATTTGTAAGCATATACTGCAAGCTGAAGCATGGTCGGATGGTCTCTAGAGTCTGCAGTGCAAGGCAAGTCCTGGTCTAGAGGTTGCTGTCATGTAAACTATAAGAATGGAACATCAACACAAAACCTCCTAACACCAGGAAAGCCTGCACATGCAGTTCAGCTTAATACATGGTTGAAGACTGTAGCACTTAGATGAACCTTTCTGTTACAACCACCTTCTGCCATTGTCTTTTTTGTCTTCATCCTGCATTCTCCTCTTGCTCCTCTCTGATACCCTGCTCCCAGGTGGCACGGTGAGGAGGAAATATTCGGCGAGGGAGCGGCACTGGGTGTGGTGTCGTCCCCTCCTCCTCTCTCTGGGCAGGTTTAGGTGGCACAGTTGGAGTTCCAGCTCGGCGTAATGAGCCATGGAGGTGATGGTGCTGATGATACTGCTCCTGTATGGCACTGAAACCCACCGGGCGCAGGTGGCAAAGCCGCTGGGGCTCCATTGGCTCATTGTCTGCGCTGTAGGCTCCATAATGACCTTGACCATACTGAGTGTGCTTGGGGGCTGAGGAATAGGGCAGGTGTTCAGGAACACTGCTGAAGTGCACATGTGGATAGTGAGAGCTCAGGTGATCATCAGGGTTCCAGTAATGAAGTTGAGCAGTTTCTATGGGATTGTCATGGCGGTTGAGGATGACATTTTCATTACGGCTCGGTGTTTCGGCATGGCTGTGTACACTCTCGCTTAGGGATGAGACACCACTGCTGGCGCTACCTGAAAGCGTGGAGTTGCTGCCGCCCAAAACCGATACAGGGCTGGTGGGAGAGCCTGGGATAGGCTGAAGAGGAGACTGGATGTGGATATGAGGGGAAAATAAATAAATCATGCTTACTGTAGAAAAGATAGCATAATAAACATAAAACAGTTGATATTCATGATGATTGTATTTTTTTAGCTATTTTCCAAGACCACATATCTCATTTGGCAATTAAAGTTATTCTTTCTAGGTATATATGGCATCAGTGGATGAGGAAATTATATTTACATAAAACTGCAAATGAAAGATGTCTACTTAAAACATAAAATCTTAAATTAACACTTAAATAAATGTATAAAATAGGTTTAATCAAGCAAGGCACAGTGATGCAGTGGTTACCACTGTCGCCTCACAGCAAGAAGGTTCTAGGTTCAAAACCCCCAAACCCCAGCTGGGGCTTTTCTGTGTGGTGTTTGCATGTTCTCCTTGTGCCTACTTGGGTTTTCTCTGGGTGTTCCAGTTTCCTCCCACAGTGCAAAAATATGTGAATTAGGTCAACTAGCTACTCTAAATTGCCCATAGGTGTAAATATGATTGTTCATCTCTGTGTTAGCACTACAATAGACTGGCCCCTCTCTCGCTCAAAGTCAGCTGGGATTGGCTCCGGCTTCCCCTGTGATCCTAACTGATAAGTGATATAGATAATGGATGGACAGATGGATTTTGTCAAAAAATCATATTTTAAATAACATTAATGTCAACTATTATCACATTTTACTCAGTAAATATATAAAGTAAATATACTCAGTAAATATTTTTACACTCTCTATATACACGATATAATTTTAAATAAATCAAACCTCAAATTTGAACAGTCCAACATGCTCTGGTTTTCCCCTTTACCCAGCAGTGCAAATAATTAAAATTGTGTCAGGTTTTGATCTGTCTGGACTGAAGGAGGTTGAATTGACAAAGTATGATCTAGGAAAACAGACCTCTGCCACCTAAGAGATTCTGCTTCATGGATATCCGGGAGATTCTGCCTCACATATCGATCCGTGAGCAAACAGTCACTGACCCAGACTCAGCTGCTCAGAGATGTTTCTCAGTTTATTGTAGGACAAACATGAGTACATATTCACATTCCAGAGTGTATTGTAGCTATGTGATTGGATGATGATGATGATGATGTGATTGATGAAGCTAAGTTATCTATGTATAACGTAAACGGGTGATGAAGCATTACATCACTAGTTTAGACTACACTACTTTATGAAAGAAGAGAGACATTATGCACCATTACATCGCCCGCCAGGATCAGAGTCTTATGAAAAGAAGAAAGACATCACTGGTCAACATAATCATTAAGCAGAGAGCAGAATGTGTGAGTGAGGATAAATCTCAAGGATTTAACTATCCAAAATAAGTAGCAATCAGAACAGCCTGCACCAGTTTCAAGAACAAGTAGCACCCAGATCAGCCTGTACCAGTTCAAGCATGCCAAACATATATTTCTATCAAACTGCTTTGACCTGGCTAAGATATATTTATTCTGATCACTTAAATGAATGCAAATCAGTATAGCCCTACTTACACTCATGCGGTTTTTCATTATCTATAGCGAATGGATGAACTGTGGCCCTGCAAAATGCCTGGCATTGAGTCCCTATACTTGTGAAATGTTCTCTTCATTTAGTCCAAATAATTTTTCATAGCAATTATGGTACATCTGTAGATATTGCATGTATAATTTATGAAGGTTGCTCTGTGTGCTATTTTCTACAAGGATAGTAAAATATACTCTTTTCACTAAACATCCATCATTCTATCCACCAATCCATTGTTTATACTGCTTATAAGTCAGGGTCATGGGTGAGTTGGAGCCAATCCCAGCTGACTGAGTGAGAGGCAGGGTTCACCCTGTGCTGGTTGCCAGTTTAATCACACAACTATTTACACCTATGGACAATTTAGAGATGGCACTTGACCTAATCCATATGTCTTTGGACTGTGAGAGGAAAACAGAGCACCTGGAGGAAGTCCACACAGGCATGAGAAGAACATGCAAACACCACACAGGAAGGTCCCAGTCGGCCACGAGGTTCAAACCCAGAACCTTCTTGCTGTGAGGAGACAGTGCACACTGCACTCCCCCTTCAGTAAACATGCTGTAAGTAAATATTTTCAGGAAATACTGATTTCACTGATGTTGGTTTTTAAAATGAGCATTTTAAATATCACATTTTAAACTACAATAGTGTAAACTTTAATTATTTTTTATTATTATGCACTGAAAACAAAGAATGTGCAAATTCTCTCTTTCCTAGTTCTTTTTGTCACATCTGCATCTACTAGCACTCTAGCCTCTACTTCCCAGCATTCATAGCAGCCTTTAAATATAGCCACCACGGACTACAACACCCACCCTGCACTTCACCGTTCACAGGATCCTGATTTCTAATTGGACTCAGTCACCACAGCACACATATAAGCACTCTCAAAACACTCAATCATTGTGAAGTAAATGCTCAGTTCTGTGTGTCTGACTTTACCAAGATTTTTTGAATGTTGCTCTACTTCTCTGGATTGACTTTGTTTTGTACTTTGGATTTTGCCTTTTTGATACTGCCTCTGATATCCTGTTTCTGCCTTGCCTGACCATTGCCTGTTTTTTGATGCTGCTTTCTGCCTTACAATTTGGATTTGTCTGCCAGTTTGCCTTAATAAAACTCTCTTTCAGCTTTTACATCTGTCTGTTGCCTGCATACCTACTCACTTTTTCCTCATAACTGACAAGGCTAAATCACGGTAAACAAACTGTAGTTTTAATAGTCTGGATTGAAAGGAAAAAAAAAGAACCCTGATGTTTCAGTCTAGTAGTTTGCTAGCTATATTTAGCGTAGCTACCCCATGATGGTTTATACAGTCATTGTTTAGGATTGGTCATCATATTTACTACTGAGAGTGATTTGAACTGTTGTTAGTGTATGAGTAGAACTGTACACTTTATTGATCGGTAAATGATGTGAATGCATCAACACAGATTTTCACTGCTAGGTTTTATCATCCAGGTTATATAAAAGGTAATGTTAAGTTAAATGTAATAGTCAACAACACAGCAATGATGCTGCATTATAACAAAAAACTGTCATAAAAGGAGTGATACAGTATGTCATTTGCACACTTGATGAAGTACATTTGTGGAAAAAGTCCAAAGGTTCTTTGAAACATCTGCGTACTATGTTGGACTCTTCACTAACTACGTATAATGTTTCATGCAAAACTTTCACTGTGCAAAATACCCCAGAATCCAGAGATGATTTTGTCCAGATATATTTGAAACTATGACCCATATATGATGAAATTTATCTTGGGTACTCTTCAATCATGGAATTGTCAAATTCAAGATATGATCCATATTCTTGCAAGAATTTAAAAAGACATTTTTTGGGTTTTGGCACAGTGTTTCATAGCATAGGTGGTATGAGCAGCGTGGAAATGAAATCTACATCACTGATTGTTTATGGTTTATCTTCATAATTGATAGATCGATAGATAGATAAACTTTATTTTAACAGGGTGGCCCATTCAGCACAGCTGGTATCCATAGGGGGCCCTGCAAAACTACACTCATTTACAATATCAAAAATACAATATAAACTGATACTTCTTACAATTTCAAGAATGTTACAATCTTTAACAATCTCTAATATAATTGATCTAAAAATTTAATTAAAATTACCATTCCTTAAGAGGAAAAAAATGCAATGAAAATTATAAGAAAAAAGATATATGAAACTAGCAAAAATATCATGATAATTATATAATATAAATAAGACTATGAAAAATATGACCTAATGAGCCTTTTAAATTGATTTATAGAGATGTAGCTGATTTAATATTTGCTGGCAGTGAATTAGTGTTGAACCTGAATATCCAAAAGTTCGTTTACCTAACGTAAGCTTAGGTTTTGGTAAATGCAAGTCAGATTTATGTCAAAAATTACACAAATTATAAATACTCAACATGCTTGGAGGAGAACACAATCCATGATGGTTATGAAGCAGGCTGGCTAGCTCAGTGTTGAGCGCACATTTATATAAAAAGAGCAAAGCCCTGCTTACCTTTCTAAGTGAGCGTGCAGGCAAAGATGGTGGAGCATCACTCATATGCTGCTGGAATGTGTCAAAGTTCATCAAGAAGTGACCTGCATTGACAAATCAAGAACGAGTTCAGAACAGATTCTAACACAAAGTAAACAAATAATTACAAAAAAAAAAACAAAAAAAACAAAACAGTGCAATGCTGATCTAAAAGCATATTAATCAAATATACCATGCACTGAGGGGCTCCAGTTGAAATTATGGATTCTCTGAGGTGACTAGCATAGCCCCAAAGAAAACAGTAGTATGCCAGTCACCGAAGAGAATCCATAATTACCGGTGCCTCTCAGTGTATGGTATATTTGATTTATATCCCTTATCAAAAAATTTCAAACTAAAAATGTTAAGATTGAATCTCAGCATAAACTCACTGGAGGCAGCCATGTTTGTTGTTTATCTCAGAGCGACCTTTGACCTGTGCATGTGCAATGTACCGTGCTATCACCTGCCTCGCTAGGCATAATCATGATACATAGCTCTACACACACAGAAATACTCGTGGAGCCACAACTGTGACTTGAGCCAGCTGTATAGCTTGAAATTGTGGCATCAGTTCATGGTATATCCAGGATATCCTTTGACTGACTTGCACCATATACATTTTTGTTTTTTTGACCTCAGGAGATACATTGCTTAATCAGTGGTGGAACTATTTTATGTCATGTGAGCCATCCTTGGCCAATCCCTGCACGGGAATTTTTTTGATGAAGGATATAAAGAACAATAGCTGTTGTGTGTGTACAAGAGTGTGGTGCTATCTCAGTGTGCTTGATGTTCAAGAACATGCTTAAAATGTTTTTAAACCAAACTTTTACCTGAGAACATACTTTCATGAAATATGTTTTATTATACATTGTTACATTTTGCTTATTTCTAGAAATAAATGCATAAATAAGCAAAACTGTAATAGAAACAATGGTAATTTTATAATCAAGCTTGAAATGAGTAAAAATCTCCAGAAACAGATTTAAAAATCTTATATTTAATTTGTCATATTATAATAAAAATACTAGATTAGTTAGACTATATTCAAGATATTTTCACGTTAATAATGTAATTTTTTGCAGTATGTGTGTGTATGTATCTCAATGCATGGTTGTCGGTATGTGTTCATTACCCTGTGGAAAGGTGCGAGAAGAGCCATGGGACATTGTAAGTGTACCCGGGTTTTGCATGTATGGTCCAGCTTCTGCATCCAGTGTCCAATTACTGGGGGCTGGGGGAACACCTGGAGGGGTTACACAAACATAAAACAAACACAGTAAGTTTAATAGAGCAGTGTAAATTGTATAAATGTTTCTGAATGTGCAGAAAGGATGTGCATCTCGTCTATACACACAGAGAGAGAGAGAGAGAGAGAGAGAGAGAGAGAGAAACACGTACCTCTGTCAGTGAGGCCTGTATGGGGGGGATCAGGACATGGTTTACAGGGGCTGTGTTGTTGGAGCACAGAGCGCTGGAGGTTGTTCATCTACAAATACAAAACCCACAGTGAAAACTGTACTGAGGAATATGACCCGTTTCTATTTTTTTTTTCTACAAACAGAACTGGCTGAAATCTGTCATGAGCATGAAAAACTATTGTAAAAGTACCTAATGTTCAGGTCATAAAAATGCCTGCTTTATTTGTAAATATCATTCCAAAAGTGATTTTAGTCTGTTACAGCACCTCTTATCTCGGTCTTTCTTTAAAAAAAAAAAATTTAAATAAATAAATTATATATGTTCCCATTGTTTATATGTGTGGCAGCCTGGAAATGCTTACAGATGGTGAAATTTTGATATTTTCTACAATCTATTCCTGATTTATCTCGAAGGTAAATAAATAACTTTTGTATGTATCTCAACCACAAGTAAAGTTATAGTACTTTAAAATCTGGTTACACCCAAAAGTGAAAAAGGAGAAAATTGCATTTAAAGATTCCACTCCAAATGTAACACAGGAGCATCATAAACATTTTGGGAATCAGCAACTGATTACGAACACAACTGATTAGGCTTCTGTTAGGCAGACTGTAATTTTTACTATAGCATTTGTTAAACTGGCCACACATACATTTTCAGAAACATTGTTGGAATAATGATGAGATATCAGGCATTTTAAAATAACATTTAAAATGTCAAGATATAATAGAACAGAACAGAATAAATTCTGGCTGAAAACATGCAGAAGCAAAATGCGATATACAGCAAGAGCTTTATCAGATGAAAGAGTTTCAGGTCTTGAGTACCTGTCCGTTTTCATTGTTGCCATAATAAATAGCGCTAGGTCTCTCTCTGTGAGGAGGAAGCAACATCAGCAGCTCACGGGAATTCTTATTTTTATCAGACAGAGAGGGAGATCCTGAGTGTGACAGTGAGAATGCGACAGAATTAAGGAGAGACACTGAAAAGAAAGAGCTGAGGTTCACCTCATGTCACGAGAAAATTTTAGGAAAATTTCTTTGAAGCATTTGTAATTTGTGTATGTAAGACAATATTGTTATTTTACCTCTTGCACTCGAAGGGGTGGAGTTTATCATCTGTGAGGAAGAGGACCGAATGGAGCTGAGGCTTGAGGATGAGGGGCTCGGCTGGATGAGAGATACAAGCATGGTTTCACACAAATGCTACATCTGTTTTTACATATAATAAAGCTAATCATGCGAAATGAGAATGCTCACCTGCATGAGTGGAGAATCATCTTGTTGGTCCAGCAGCCCATCTGTCAAAATCATCAAAGGCCCACCCTCGTTGGTGGAGGGGTGTGATGAGGGGAGACGAAGTGAGCCCAAAGGACTGAAAGGGTAAAAATGCAAAAGAGAGGGAAAATAAACAGGTAAAAAAGACAGCCAATATGCCACTGAAATTTGATATTGCAAACACTTCATGAGCAGATGATACAGGAGATGTAGTCCAATTCTAACAAACATTTTCATAAATAAAATACATCTGTTCTGAAATTAGCATCTATAATTAGCAAATAGATATAATCAGGGGCGGCACGGTGGTGTAGTGGTTAGCGCTGTCGCCTCACAGCAAGAAGGTCCTGGGTTCGAGCCCCGGGGCCGGCAAGGGCCTTTCTGTGTGGAGTTTGCATGTTCTCCCCGTGTCCGCGTGGGTTTCCTCCGGGTGCTCCGGTTTCCCCCACAGTCCAAAGACATGCAGGTTAGGTTAACTGGTGACTCTAAATTGACCATAGGTGTGAATGTGAGTGTGAATGGTTGTCTGTGTCTATGTGTCAGCCCTGTGATGACCTGGCGATTTGTCCAGGGTGTACCCCGCCTTTCGCCCGTAGTCAGCTGGGATAGGCTCCAGCTTGCCTGCGACCCTGTAGAAGGATAAAGCGGCTAGAGATGATGAGATGAGATGAGATGATGAGATATAATCAGTGGGCTCCATTTATCAAGCTGGTTATAAATAAATTTTTTGTACAACCCCAAATCAGAAAAAGTTGGGATCATATGTTGAAATTGACATTAAAATGTACATAATCTTTGACCTGTACTGCACTCACAACAACAGCACATTATTTGATGTTTTACCTCATGAATTCTATTATTTTTTTCAAAATAAACACATTTCAATTTTGAATCTTGCAAAAAAAGTGGGGGTTGGTGATGTTCCCATTCCTTCTCACAACACTTAAAATATGTTTAGGGACTGAAGACACCAAGTGATTAAGCGTTTCAGGTGTTATTTTGTCCCATTCTTCCTCCAAACAGGTCTTAAGGTGTGCAACAGTACAGGGTCATGATTGTCACATTTTTCAGTTCAAAATTCACCACACATTCTCTTTTGGGGACAGACACCCTCTTCTTCTGCAGCCATGCCTTTATAATGTGTGCAGAATGTGGTTTTGCATTGTCTTGTTGAAATATTCCTGGAAAAGATGCCTTAAAAGCAACATATGTTGCTCCAAAATCTCAGTGTACTTTTCTGCATTAATGCTGCCATCACAGAAAGGTAAGCTGCATTTGCCAAAGGCACTGACACAACCTCATACCATGACAGACGCTGGCTTTTGGACTTGTTGCTGGTAACAGTCTAGATGATCCTTTTTATCTTTGGTCTGGAGCATAAGACATCCATTTCTTAAATTAAAAAACAAACAAACAAACAAACAAACAAAACCCCAGACCTGAAATACTGATTTGTCTGACCACAATACATGTTTCCACTGTGTCATGGTCCATCCCAAATGCCTTTCAGCCCAGAGAACAGGCATGACAACAGCAAATTCTTATTTTAGCTGAAAGTGAGCAGGGGATCTGGGGGCTGCAGGCCCCCAGCCGGTTCCAAGGCAGCACCTTGGTGGGGGCACAAGGGGGGGCAAAGCCCCCTGAAGCTCCTAGATTTTAGCAAATTTTAAGGGCTTTCAAAACCTCTATTTTGAATAAAAATGTCATATTTCATGCAATCAGATTTTAATAAAAGATTCTCACATACAGTACAAGAAAGTGACTCACAAAATCAAACCCATATTTTTAGAGTATGTTATTCCCAAAATGATAGAAATATTTCCATATTCAATCATTTTCCTCCAAGTATTTCTGAAAGCACATTATCAAATGCGTTTTTAAATTTGTTTGAGATAGGTTATATTGTATGGATTCAAGTGATGCCCCCAACAGCAATGAGTGACTAAGTCAAAGTACTTACAAACTTGACTGAAATGCATCTTGGTTGAGAAAACTTCAGGTCAACATGTTACATCCAACTGTGTTCATATCAATAGTTCTAATTATAAAAGTCACTTGCCACAAACATAACACAAAAATGTAAAATATGAGTTTCTACTTGCTCTGAGAGCAAGCTGGACACTCTTGCTTATGTCTTAGTTATTGAAGTTTCTTTCTCTTTGCTGCCAGTGCTGTTAGTCTTTCAGTTGCTTTTCTTTTCTGTTGGTGGGCTGTTTGAGCTCTCTTTTCTCCATTTAGTATGGTGCTTCTCAGAGATATGCTCGAAGGAGCATCTTTAGCATTGTTAAAAAATCTGTTGCCTTTCCTGCTTTGCAGTGGTCTATCAATCCGCCATTTGCAATAGCGATATCTATGTATCAAGACCGCTGATTTGTTCAAAGATCAAAAGATAGTTTAGGTCATCCAATCGCTGCATATTTTGCAAAATTTATGGCTTTCAAGAGGTTTTCTGGTTACAGAAAGAAGCGATTTGCTCCAAATGTTCCATAGTTTACTTCTACACTGAGAGGGACTCTGCAAAAATCAAACACCCCCCACCCACACACCAAAATTTTTTCCTCGGATTTGGACAATTCACAAGAACGACCCATTTGGCTAACAAAACCGCGGAAATCTGTGGATCCGTGGAAAATTGTCATCCCTGATAGAAGTTTACAGTCCTTCTGGACACAGTTAACATAAGGCTTTCTTTTTGCACAGTGAAGTTTTAAATGGCATTTGTGGCTGGAACTCCATATTGTAGTTCTTGACAAAGGTTTGCCAAGGTAATCTTGAGCCCATGTGGTTATATCAGCTATAGATGAATGATGGTTCTTGATGCATTGCCATCTGAGGGATCGGCAATCATGGGTGTTCCGCTTAGGCTTGTGCCCTTGCCCTTTTACACACTGAAATTCCTCCAGATTCCTTGACTTATTTAATATTATCCACTGTAGAGAGCGAAATATCCAAATCCCTTCCTATCTTTCTTTGAGGAACACTGTTTTTAAACATTTCAATTATATTCTCACAAATTTTTTGACAAACTGGAGATCTTTGGCCCATCTTTGTTCCTCAAAGACTAGGCCTTTCCTGGATACGGATTTTGTACCAAATCATGATTACAATCACCTGTTGACATCACCTGTTTTAAATCCCATCATTATTTAATTGTTTTATCTCATTACTAGCCCTAAATTGCCCCATCCCAACTTTTTTTCTGGAATGTGTTGCAGGCTTGAAATGCAGGAATGGATGTATATTAACAAATAAAATGAAGTTGACCAGACAAAACATGAAATATCTTGGGTTCATACTGTCTGCAATGAAAGTCAAAGGAAATTTAGAAATAACTGCTTTTTTATTTGCATTTCCCACACCATCCCAGTATTTTTTGAATTGGGGTTACACATAATGTGCAGAAGCATTGTGGTATTCATGAAAATCCAGCTAGTTTGGGAGAAAAAAAAAGATTGTACCCTACAACAGCTTATGTCTTTTCATCTGAATGATTTGAAAGAAAGCAGTCCAAAACAAATCCATATATTAAGACAAATAAGACTAACCATTAAAATAGGATCAAAGAAATGGTGTCCTAAAAAGAAGGAAGAATAAGTGTGTCTTTTGGAGTTGCAATGGCTGAGCTGGTGTTACTGGAAGATTTAGTACCCTCTTTCCTTAAGCCAGTATCTCACTGGGCTGTGACAGCTTGTGACAAATTGCGAACATCATTCGTTAGAGAGTTTCAAAAGTGTCTTGAAACATTCGCGGGACTTCTCAATTTCGTCGCATGAGTCGCAAAGTGTCGCTCCTTTGTCGCTGAAATTTTGAACATGTTCAAAAAATTCGCGTGACAAAATTTCTCTCAAAATGCAAATGCGTCGCTGGTGTCGCAAAGCCATCACGAACCCTTCTCAAGTCGGTTTCTGTGAGACAGGAAGTGCGAGTGTATGGGTAGTATCTCACTGGGCTGCGACAGCCCGCGACTAGTTGGAGACACAACAATTGCAATAAAATATGCGAATTGGCGACAATTTTTACTTGGAATCACACTGAATTGATATTCACATATTTTACCATAATTGTTGTGTCTCCAACTAGTCGCAGGCTGTTGCAGCTTGGCTTTCCCTCGGCAGGCAGGGAAGTAGAGTGAGCCTCACGGAAACTGACTTGAGAAGGGTTTGCGACGGCTTTGCAACACCAGCGACACATTTGCGACTATTTTGCGAGAAATTTTGTCGCACTAATTTTTTGAACATGTTCAAAATTTCAGCGACGAAGGAGCGACACTTTGCGACTCATGCTAGGAAATTGAGAAGCCCCACGAATGTTTCAAGACACTTTTGAAACTCTCTCGCGAATGACATTCGCAAACTGTCGCAGCCCAGTGAGATACTAACTTATCTCACTGGGCTGCGACAGCCTGCAACTAGTTGGAGACACAACAATTGTGATAAAATATGCGAACATCAATTCAGTGTGATTCCAAGTGAAAATTGTTGCTAATTCGTATATTTTATTGTGATTGTTGTGTCTCCAACTAGTCGCAGGCTGTCGCAGCCCAGTGAGATACTACCCTTAGAAGCCACTCTTTTGTCATTTAGTCATCATTTTGCCACTTTCAGCAGGGAGCTTTGGAGCTTTCAATTTTATGGATTTTTGTGAGCATCACTAACTGTAAATCAGGTGTGCTGTGCAATCACCAAATATTTTGTTCAGTTTGGGCTACAAAAATATTTACACACAACTTTACAAAATGATTGCTCAGTGAGGCCCAATATTAGGCAACCCTTCAGTGATGTGTATTTTGTATGCAAGTTAAGTATACTACACAGGCTACCTTTGAAATATATATATATATATATCTCACCTATGTCTATGAATTATTCGGTTACTTTCTGGACTTCGTGGAAGGATCCTCATACCCGAAGGACAGAATCTGTCAAGTGCAGCAACCCCCTGTTGGGAAAAATGCAAACACATATATTAATCAAAGTGGATTCAGCTTCTATACAGACAACATAATAAACTGAAAAGCAGCACAAATAGTAAACTGAAAAGCACACAGTAAACTGAAAAGCAGCACAAAAACTGGGCTTTTAGTGTGGTTTCGAGCAACACTACTTCCCAAAATCTCTCCCCCTCTCCATCCCTCATAACCTGTTCATCATGTATCTCGACACCATTCTTATTTGTTCTCTCACCCACAAGAGGCGCTTCCGCCGTTATGGCCCTCCATGAGGACAATGTCTCTCCAACCTCATCTACCCTTCAGCTACATCTACTGACACCTTCTGGATCACTATGGAACTGCCAGTCTGCCACACAGAAGGCTGACTTCATCTCTGCTCACATCTCCCTTCTGTCCCTCCACATCCTTGCATTGACAGAGAACTGGATTTCACCTCACAACACCACAATGCCTGTAGCCCTCTCCACCTCTTTCTCCTTCTTTCACACCCCTCACCCATCTGGTCCTCATGATGGTGGCATTGGTTTGTTGATTTCTCAGTTGTAGAAGTTCTCTTCCACTCTCCACCTCTCCATCTCCTCCTTTGAATTTCATTCCGTTTTAGTCTCTTTCCCTGTTAACCTTTTTGTCATTGTTGTTTATCATGCTCCTGGCCCTGTAGGCTCTTTCTTTGATTAACTGGACATCCTACTCAGCTCCTTCCCAGAAGATGGTACTCCACTGATGCTCCTGGGAGACTTCAACTTCCACCTAGAAGCCTCCCACTTTGCTGCCTTCCTTCCCCTACTCCACTCCTTTGATCTCTCCCTGCTAAACTCTCTTCCAACCCATAAAGCTGGCAACCTTCTTGACCTGGTCTTCCTCCAAAACTGCTCTGCCTCAGATCCCACAGTTACCCCTCTCCATCTGTCTGACCACCACTTCATTTCATTCTCCCTTCCCCTTTCTCTCCACCCCCACTGTTACAGTCCGTTGAAACCTCCGCTCCCTCTCTCCCTCCTCTCTTGCCTCCTCTGTCACTGCCTCCCTCCCCCCACTTGAATCCTTTGCCAGTGTCCCCATTAAATCTGCTGCATCCTCCCTGCTCTTTTCTCTCTCCTCATCACTGGACACATCTCCTCTTGTCTCCAGGCCAGCAAGATCTTCCCCCTCCTAGTCCCTAAATGTCTGAAACACTTCGCTCCTACAGAATCAGTCTCTGTGCAGCAGAAAGGAAGTGAAGAAAATCCAGGGCCCCTGCCGACCTGTCCCGCTACCAGTCCTTCCTTGATGATTTCACAGCCTCACTCAAATCAGCCAATATCAAGTTTTATCACTCCAAAATTCAGACCTCCATCTCCAACCCTTGTCAAATGTTTTCTCTTTTCTCTTCTCTCCTTATATCTCCACCAGCTGCACCTCAGTCCTCCATCACTGCAGAGGACTATGTGGTCTTCTTGAGGAGAAGATCATAGCTATCCACAACTCCTTCACCATGCCTGCCCCACCCTTCCTGTCTCTTCCCCCTTGCTCTCTGCTTTTTCCCCCTCTTTCCACTTTGGATGTCTCCCAGCTCCTGCTCTCTCACTGTCTGACCACCTGTGCTCTTGACCCTATCCCCTCATCTCTCCTCCAGATCATCATTCCTGACATCCTTCCATTTATCACCTTCCTCATCAACTCCTCCTTGTACTATGGATACTTTCCCTCAAGTTTCAAACAGGCCCATATCACCTCTCTGTTGAAAAAAAAACACCTTAGACCCCTCTGTCATCCAGAGTTACAACCCCATTTCTCTTCTCTCCTTCCTGTCAAAGACACTTGAATGTGCTGTTGCCAACCAACCCTCCTCTTTTCTCTCACAGAACAATCTCCTGGATCCCCACCAGTTTGGCTTCTGAGCCAGACACTCAACCAAGACTGCACTTCTCGCCATCAGTGAGGCACTTCATACAGCACGTGCCACCTCCCTCTTCTCAGCCCTGATTCTCCTTGATCTTTCTGCTGAATTTGACACTGTTGATCACTCCATCCTCCTGTCATCCTTATCAGCTCTAGGGATCTGCCAGACAGCCCTAAACTGGGTCAAGTCCTACCTTTCTGGTCACTCCTTCCAGGTTACTTGGTCTGGTACTGTATCAGCACCACACCCACTTATCACCGGTGTCCCTCAAGGCTCAGTCCTTGATCTGCTTCTCTTCTCCCTCTACACCCAGTCTTTTGGCTCAATTATCTCTGCTCATGGTCTATCCTACCACTGCTATGCTGAGGACACCCAACTGTTTCTTTCTTTTCCTCTTTCTGACACACAGATCTCTGCTTGCCTGCATGACATCTAGAGCTGGATGGACAACCATCACCTGAAGCTCAGCCCAGGCAAGACAGAGGTAATCTACATTCCTGCTCCATCCTCTCCACACCTGGACATTGTAATCTCTGTGTGTGTGTGTGTGGGGGGGGGGGGCATCTCTAGGTCTCCTTCACCCAGTGCGAAGAGCCTAGGGGTCGTGTTTGACAACAAACTCCCCTCCACAGCAAACATTGCTGCAGTGACCCAGACGTGTAGATTCCTCCTCTATGACATCCGAAGGATCTGCCCTTGTCTTACCACCTACTCTACTCAGCTCCTGGTCCAGGCGCTGATCCTCTCCCACTTGGACTACTGCAACTCTCTCATTGCTGGTCTTCCAGCTTCTGCCACCAGACCCCTGCAGCTCATCCAGAATGCTGCAGCTCATCCAGAATGCTACAACCTCCCTCATTCTTCCCATGTCACCCCTCTGCTTGCCGACCTGCATTGGCTACCTATTGCAGCTCACATCAAATTTAAGACATTGGTGCTAGCTTACCAGGCTCTCAAAGGGTTAGGGCCAGCATACCTCCAGAGTCTGATCTGCCCCTACACATCAGCCAGCTCCCTACACTCTGCTACTACTAGTCACCTGGCCCCTCCTCCTCTCTGCTCCTGCCCAGCCTGCTCAAGACTATTGTCTGTCCTGGTTCTCTGTTGGTGGAAAGACCTTCCCATTGAGGTCAGAACTGCTGAGTCCCTGACCACCTTCAAAGGCAGACTGAAGACTCACCTCTTCAAGCTACACTTCTCCCCTTCTTCTCTGCCCATTGTGTAACTATGTTTCGGTCTAGATCAACCCAGGCTGTGTACGGTCTAGCCTGGGGTTAGCTGTTTTGAGTTCTCTATTTAGTTATACTTTGTCTGGTTGGTTTGTTTGCTTGGCTGTTTGAGTATTGGTATTTCAACATATTACATTAGGTATTGCTGTCACTTGTTCAGTTGGCACTAGAACTTTCTTGTCTAGAAGTTCAGCACTTCGTGTACACGACTTTTGCACTCATTGTACATCGCTCTGGATAACAGCGTATGCTAAATGCCATGTAATGTAATGCAACAAATACTCACATGAGATAAACCACTCCTCATCACATGGAATTGATCCACCAACTTTTTGTGAAGGGGACGCATTTCTGGGTGTACCAGCTTCTCATGGACAGCCAAGCCAACTCCCAGTATGTGAACCTTTGAAAGCAAAACAAATTTGTAAATTTTACAGAATCTTTTAATTAGAAATGTGTGATTTTTGTGTGGAGCTGACCTGTTCTTGCATCAGTTCCTTTAGCTGATTGATTCTTTCCATTTCTTCTGGGTGACTACTGATGTAGTCTTTATCAAAAAATGCCTGCAAGAATGAGAGAGACAAAAGGAGAGGGAAAATTATTATTATTATTATTATTATTAACTACCATAGAATTTGTACCATGGTGCTGTTGAATTCTTGATTCTGGTTAATCAGAAGGTGTGAAATAATTATTATTCTATCTACATTCACTGGATATGAGCAATTGCACACTCCAGGCTATCAGCTCATATACCATGAGTAGAAAAAAACAAAATGGCGGAGCCTGTTGCTGAACCAACCAAAGACGAAATAAAAACTCTACTCGAAAACAAAACCCCCCAAAATACCAAAAAAAGCAACAAAATATGGAATAAAAATATTTGATGGTAAGACCATATCTTTTTTTTCAATAGTTATTATTATCGTATTTTTCACAAATTGCTACTGTCATTTTGCCAGTTTGTTTACGGTACATTCTAAGCGGAAATTATTTTCTCAGGTGTTTTATATAAAGTTTTTATTTATCAAATTTGCAAAAAATAAAAATGCTCTGTTTCTCAAAATCCAGTGAATGTGGAAATAATAAAACAGTTATTCTGCTCAATCCCTTCGAACATGGCTTATCTCAGCTCATGTACGACTCAATTTCATGGAATAACTTAAATATAACAGCAGCTCTGACAATTGCTGTAGTTCAAAGCACAGATTAATATTAATGTGCTCACTCTAATTCATTGTCATTTGTATTGTAACAGCTCATTCACAGGGACTTGCATGGCAGATGCTCCTCATAATCTAAGCCTAAACCTTTGTAACATTCAGAACTGAAGCTGTTACTTTAAAGTTTTACACCATTAGAATATCTAAGTCAGAGGAATTTGTGCTTTCTGGTTTCTCTGTAACAAGCTATAGCTGATTTCATAGATGCTGCACAACATTAAGTATAGCTATAAACTGATTTCTACACGTATACAGTTTATAGTTAGTATGATATGTAGTTCTTGAATAAATCTAAAATTCTAATCATTGGCAAATTATTATGGTATAAGAGGAATAAAACACTTGCATGCTTTTATAAGAAAATAATCATTGTGGTATATCCTGCAGATTTAGGCTCCTAGTATTCTAAGAATTCTATGTATAGTATACACATATTCACACTACAATATTCAAGTTCAGGCAGCAAAACAACATTCTAACACAATAAAAGTGATTATCGCTGGCATGTGGAAAGAAAAAAAGCTACACTATATGGCCAAAAGTTTGTAGACGCCTGACCATCACACCCATATGTGGTTCTTCCCCAAACTGTTGCTGCAAAGTTAAGATCACATAAATGTATAGGATGTCTTTGTATGCTGTAGGATGACAATTTCCCTTCACAGGAATTACGAGACCCAAACAAAATCCATTATGACAATGCCCCTGTGCACAAAATGAGGTTCCTGAAGACAGGTTTGCCAGGGCTGGTGTGGAAGAATTGAATGGGCAAATCCCCACAACAATGTTCCTGCCTTCCATTTCCAAGATTTGCTCATTCAGCCACAAGAGCATTAGTGATGTCGGGTGTGAGTGTCTGCCAAATGGTCAGTGTTCCAATTCATCCAGGGCTCTGTGCAGGCCACTCGAGGTCTTCCACTCCAACCTGGGCAAACCATGTCTTCATGGACCTCGCTTTGTGCATTGTCATGATAGATCATGTTGGAAAGCCTTCCCAGAACTGATATAACAGCAAAGGGGGACCAAATCTGGAATAGGATGTGCAAAAACCACATATGGGTGTGATAACCAGGTGTCCACAAACTTTTGGCCATATAGTGTATTTTAGCACCACTCACAATAAAAAGCTTGTTGGAAGGCTTCGTAAAATAAAGCAGGTACTTAACACTGTTCTCTACAACAGACACAACCATATATGAAAATAAGAGTGAAATTTGTGTTCAATAAGGCACTATGTTTGCTGTTATAATAGTTTTAAAAGTACGAGAGGCACCTCCTGATAGCGTGCTATCCCTCCATTCACGGCTGCATCAATCGTGCCATTCAGAGACATGCTGAGCAGGTTGACATTGTTATGATGATGCCGCTGCTGATACTGGCTGATCAGAGAACGTAGCTCCTGGTTCTTATTCTCCACGACATATATGGCGTTTTCCAGGGGACTAACCTCAACCTGAAATACATGTGCGCACACACACATACACACACACACAGATTTTTAGGGTGCATTATTCCACAGATTTCATTTTATAGATTGATTAATATTCTCTGCTGTTGAATACATCCTTAATGACTAACATATTGTGGATATTGTGTAATATATTCCTGACAATAATAATTTCTACACTCACCACCTCCCTTCTCTCCACCTCAAACCAGCGTGAAATACCTGGCAAGGGACGGCACAAAACCAGAGTGGTTCTCTCTATCCACAAGCTCTGCAGGTCACACACAGCACTGTTCATTAGCCTGGGTTGATTTCATCATTTTAAATGAAAATAGCTATTTAATACATTTCTATATTCACCCTGAACTCATTTTCTCTGTCTTTAGGCCCCTTGTGTAAGGGCCGATCGTAGTAGAAGCGTGAGACATTGTTAATGCGATAGAAGCTCTTGATTCGATCAGGCACCCTGTCCATCATCGGCCCGTCAGAGAGTTCTGATACTGGCGTTACAGCATAAATCTGAAGATCTAAATAAAACATTAATCCATAAAAGAAGCCTCTGTTTATTTAAAAGTAAAACATATACATTTTTTAAAAAAGTATTTAAAAGTTAAAAAACGCACTTATTACTAACATGAAATGTATGTACATGAAACTTATCTACACACATATAGTACTTGGTGACACATGACCACCTTTTTAACCAATAAAAAGACTCGGACTGAGTTCAGTACATTGTGCATCACTCTGTTGAATGCTGTCATCTGGTTGGTTGGGGTGTTGGAGAACAAGAGCTTGTGGGAACTCAGTGAGCATCCTCTGCTGAAAGTCTTCTAGGCGCTCGTAGTCATAGCCTCTACATACAAACTCCTTATTCTAACACACACATACAGACAGATACACATACAAACACATATAGTTAACTTTAACCTAAATTTGGACATTTACATTTTTAAATGAGCCATCTTCAGAAATGAACTTACACGCAAGAAAAAGGGAAACTTGCGTCCATAAAAGCCCATTCTAAAGAACTCAGGTTCCAGGCGTTGCTGCTCGATGATGTTGTCGTAAAAACTGGCCTCCATTTTCTGAAACAGGAAAATATACACCAAACAAATACACTTAACAGCACAAACAGTTCTGTACAGTATGCCGGGAGAGCACATGCTGTACAAACTCATACACTCACCCGTATCCAGCTCAGGCTGTGGTAGTCGTATAACATCTCATATTGAAGGGCCAGTTCCCTGCACAGAGAAATCCCATACTCCCAACACTACACACACACACACACACACGCACGCACGCACGCACGCACGCACACACACACGTAAATAAAGTATAGCTATAAGAATGAGCAGACCAAAGTTGCCATTTTCTTGGGATCAGTTAGGTTTAGGATTTGGAATAGGAGCATATTTTTCTGCTTCAATGGGAATGTATTTTAACTGATAGTTACCGTATAATTAGTCTATTCTCTGCACATCATCACTAGAAATTCAAAAGCAAGCACATGGGCACATAGACAGACTGATGGCAAAATTGTAAATAGCTAGAAAATGGGCCTTGAGTTCCAGAATATGATCATGGAATATCATGTCTGTTGCATGAAAAGCAAGTAGATCAAAAGATTTTTGATTGAAATCAAAATATTCTTCGTGTGTGTGTGTGTGTGTGTGTGTGTGTGTGTGTAACATGCCTTGCCCTTGTTGAAGTAGTGCAGTATCTTTCTGCTGAGGGCCTCTTTGCGCTGCCACTGACTCTGAGCAGGGTACTGCAGGAGGTCTCGGAGGGGCTGCTCGCACCACTGCAGCAGCTCCCAGTACAACAGCAACGTGAAAGCAGCCTCTGTGCACACACATGCAAACACATAAACTACAGTGTCTTACAAAAGTATTCATCCCCCTTCGTGTTTGTCCTGTTTTGTTGCATTACAAGATGGAATTAAAATGGATTTTTTGGGGGGTTAGCACCATTTGGTTTACACAACACGCCTACAACTTTAAAGGTGAACATTGTTGTTTTATTGTGACATAAGCAATAATAAAGATGAAAAAACAGAACTCTGAAGTGTGCATAGGTATTCACCCCCCAAAGTCAATACTTTGTAGAGCCACCCTTTGCTGCAATTACAGCTGCAATTCTCTTGGGGTATGTCTCTATTAGCTTAGCACATCCAGCTACTGGGATTTTTGCCTATTCCTCAAGGCAAAACTGCTCCAACTCCTTCAAGTTAGATGGGTTGTGTTGGTGTACAGCAATCTTCAAGTTATGCCACAGATTCTCAATTGGATTGAGGTCTGGGCTTTGATTAGGCCATTCCAAGACATTGAAATGTTTCCCTTTAAACCACTCCAGCATAGCTTTAGCAGTATGTTTAGGGTCATTGTCTTGCTGGAATGTGAATCTTTGTCCCAGGTCTCAAATCTCTGGCTGACTCAAACAAGTTTTCCTCCAGAATTGCCCTGTATTTAGTGCCATCCATCTTTCCTTCAGTCCTGACCAGCTTTCTTGTCCCTGCAGATGAAAAATATCCCCACAGCATGATGCTGCCACTACCATGCTTCACTTTAGGAATGGTGTTCTCAGGGTGTTGGGTTTGCGCCACACATGGCATTTCCCATGATGGCCAAAAAGCTCAATTTTAGTCTCATTTGACCAGATAATCTTCTTCCATGTGTTTGGAGAGTCTGCCACATGTTGTTGGGCAAACTCCAAACATGTTTTCTTAAGCAATTACTTTTTTTTTCTGGCCACTCTTCCATAAAGCCCCACTCTGTGGAGTGTATGGCTTGAAGTGGTCCTAATGACAGATACTCCCATCTCTGCTGTGGATCTTTGCAGCTCCTTCAGTGTTATCTTTGGTGTCTTTGTTGCATCTCTGATTAATGCCCTCCTTGCCTGGTCTATGAATTTTGGTGAGCAGCCTTCTCTTGTCAGGATTGTAGTGATGTCATATTCTTTCCATTTTGCTATAATGGATTTAATGTTGCTCCGTGGGATATTTAAAGTTTGGGATATTTTTTATAACCCAGCCATGATCCATACTTCTTCACAACTTTGTCTCTGACATGTTTGGTGTGCTCCTTGGTTTTCATGTTGCTTGCTTCAGGTTGATTTATACAGACATCATGTGGCAAATCATGTGACACTTTGATTGCACACAGGTGGCTCTTAATCAACTAATTATGTGACTTATGAAGTGAATTGGTTGGACCAGCTCTTATTTAGGGGTTTCATACGAAAGTCGGTGAGTACCTATGCACACTCCAGATTTCTGTTTTTTCGTCTTAATTATTGTTTGCATCACAATAAAAATTTTTTTGCACCTTTAAAGTGGTAGGCATGTTGTGTAAATCAGATGGTGCTAACCCCCCAAAAATCCATTTTAATTCCATCTTGTAATGCAACAAAACACCAAGGGGGATGAATACTTTTGCAAGACACTGTATATTCTGACAAATGTAAAAAAAAAAAAAGTGCCTTTTTACATTGATGTTTTCACAATTCTTTGAGAATTCGAAATTAGCAAAATCTCTCTTTTTTTCTCTCTCCATACCTGTGTAGTTATGCACCTGCACATGGAGTTCACAGAGTTTGTGAATGTAGCGGATGTACATGTCTTCTTTGGTTATTTCACACTTGCAGAAAATTCCCAGGAAACCCAAATCATGAGGAACAAAAAGTAGTAAGAAAGAAATGTTCAGCAAAAGACCTCTTGCACTTCAGCTCATAATCAAAGTAAGTAAATGGTCCTTTAATTTATGAACACATAAGTACACTATACAAATCCAAGTAGTTTGCTTAATTGAAATAAGTCTTAGTGTGTTCTCCTGAATTCCAAAATAATGGTTCATTATAGGCTCACTACAAATTAATGGTAAAGTACATTCACCAGCCACTTTATTAGGTACACCCCTACACCTGCTGTTTTACGCAGTTCTCTAATCAGCCAATCCCTTGACAACAGCACAATGCATAAAATCATGCAGATATAGATCAAGAGCTTTAGTTAATGTTCACTTTAAACATCAGAATAAGAAAAATTGTGATCTCTGTCAGTGCGTTTACATGCACATCCAAATCGAGCTACTGTCGGTAATCGAGCTAAGGGTCCCAGCAGGGGTGCCAGAGAAATCCAATCCTACATGCACACAAGGAAATCGAGCTATTGTAGGAGGTACATTGTGCACCCGAGCCACAGGTGGCGCTACACGCCCCATCGTGTTGGTACACTTCCGGTTGTCGTCATGAAGAAGAGGAGTGATTTCCACTTTACATTCACACCACATGTCATTGCCACCTGTTGGCTACAAACTGTCCTGGGCAGACCACTGTTTTGTAAGACAACTTATTTTGCACAATTGTATATTTTTCTAAAGTCCATTTTTTGCTTACAATTTAACTTATGTCTTAATAAACACACAAAAAGTTCAATTGTTTTTGTTTTTTGTCTCCTTGTTCCTCCTGACCTCTTCTGCTGCTCGCTACTACTACTGTTGTCATGCCGACCGAGGCTGTTGTGTTTCCCGCTTGTGGTCTCGTCACTCGTCACTTCCGGAAGGGAAGTAAGTAGCTCGACTACGTAGCTCGATAGGGTTACATGCACTAAGTAGCTCGGCTACAATCGCATAATCTAGGTCGCGTAGCTCGATTACGAGAAATCCAGTTCGTTTCGATTTCAGCCGAGCTAAGGTGTATCCATGGCATTTAGAACTTCGATTTCAGTCGAGCTACGGCAGAAATTCGATTTTCTCTATGTGCATGTAAACACACTGTGTGACTTTCACTGTGGCATGGGTGTTGGTGCCAGATGGACTAGTTTGAGTATTTCAGAAACTGCTGATCTCCTGGGGTTTTCACACAGAATGGTGTGAAAAACAAAGAAAAACATTGCATGAGCGATAGTTCTGTGGGTCAAAATGCCTTGCTGATAAGAGAGATAGGAGGAAAATGTTCCAGATTGGTTCGAGCTGCCAGGAAGGATATAGTAACTCATATAATAACTCTTTACAACCATGGTGAGCAGAAAAGCATCTTCTGCAACAGCAGAAGACCACATTGGGTTCCACTCCTGCCAGCCAAGAACAGGAATCTTAGAATCAAGAACAAGTTGCTATTAAAGTGGCCGGTGAGTGTATAAGCACTATTACAAAAACAGCATCTAAAATCTGAGTAGGCACAGACTACTATCCATTTGTTACCATGCAATCTATCCTCATTAACTTATTTGGCTTTGTTATTTCTTTTTATAGTTTGTATTTACAGTACACTGTAACCACTTATGAAAAAAATACAGTCAATGTACTGTCTGTCACACATTTGTACTATATTAATAATTCTAATATACAAAAATACAAAATATAAAGTATTACTAAAATATAACACCAAAGTAAACCTTAGTAAAATTAAGCATGTGTATTGAGGTAACACGTTTTACCATGATGTTGGCTCCCAACTTTTTACTTTCTGCTTCTTCTCCTCTCACACTGTCCCTGTAGACATGAAATCAGATGAACCATTTTAACCAATTACAGTGTATTACTCGCAAACACAACATACACACACAGTACCAGTCAAAGGTTTGGGCACACCTTTTAATTCAATGGTTTTTCTTTACTTTTATTAATTAAAAGACACTTCATGTCTTAAAGTAATGATGGACTGTCATTTCTCTTTACTTAGTTGAGCCAGTGGTGGATGTAGATATGGGCAAAATGGTCAGTCACTCAGGGCACAGGGCGTGTGCACAAAAAGAAAAAAAAAATCAGAATTTTAAGATTTGCACAATCAGTTTTCTAATGCAGTTGTACTAATGCACAGCAAAATCAGCCACACTATGAAATTCAACCAAATAAACCACAATTCATTCATAATACGGTGACTATATATTTTTTACAGACATACTGTTGCATTTTTTCCCTGATTTTTGTGAAACTGTTAAGAATAATATAAAACCAGTCTGCACACTACCAAGGTGAACTGACTTAGTCTTGACACTTGGTTGACAGTGTTGGGCAACTGGTAATGTAGTGATGCTCAAGTACCAAATCAACACAAATGGATAAGAAAAGGTCTAGCATCAGCCATCAGGTGCCCAGTTTAGGAAAAGAGAAAGAGAAACGTGCAGAAGATAAAGGTATGCAGTTATGTCATCTCTTTATTAGTATAATATTACGCAGGTAATGAAACAGGCTAGCATAACACTTACATTTGTTAGCCTATGTTGCTGTGTTGCTTGCTATGCTATTACACATAGGACAACAATATTATGTTTTCTGTTCAACTAGCTTACATAATATTGGATATAATTTCAGTTTCATTATGATATGTGTAGCCTGCAGCAAAAACCTAACTAGCACATGTATTCTAATAATTTGATTCATTTTTAATTTTTGTATTTCTATCATACAGTTTTTTTCTATTTGTCTTTGTTACTTCTTTTTGATATTTATGAGTTTTCCATCCATCCATCCATCCATCCATCCATCCATCCATCCATCCATTATCTGTAGTCACTTATCCTGTGCAGGGTCACGGGCAAGCTGGAGCCTATCCCAGCTGACTATGGGCGAGAGGCGGCGTACACCCTGGACAAGTCGCCAGGTCATCGCAGAGCTGACACATAGAGACAAACAACCATTCACACTCACATTTCACACCTATGGTCAATTTAGAGCCACCAATTAGCCTAACCTGCATGTCTTTGGACTGTGGGGAAAACCGGAGCACCTGGAGGAAACCCACGCAGACACGGGGAGAACATGCAAACTCCACACAGAAAGGCCCCCATCGGCCACTGGGCTAGAACCCAGAACCTTCTTGCTGTGAGGTGACAGTGCCAACCACTACACCACCGTGCCACCCATTTATGAGTTTTATTCTTGTATATATTTTTATATTAATATAGTTTTTAACCACTCAGTTGAGTGGTTCTTGACATAATATGGATTACTACAGTTGTGGAATAGGACTATTTGCTGTATTTTTATTATTTACTATTTACTGTTTGATCTCAAACACATTAAGAAGGCAAGAAATTCCACTAATGAACTTTTGATGAGGAACACCTGTTAATTGAAAAGCATTCTAGGTGACAACCACATGAAGTTGGTTAAGATAATGCCAATAGTATGCAAAGCGTCATTGAGGTAAACGGTGGCTACATTGAAGAATCACCATTTGAAACTTTTTTAACACTTTTTTGTTTACCACATAATTCCATATATGTTCCATATGTTATTTCATAGTTTTGATGTCTTCAGTATTGTTCTATGATGTAGAAAATAATCAAAATACAGAAAAGCCTGTGAATGAGTAGGTGTGTCCAAACTTTTGACCGGTACTGTACACAATACCACACACCTCATATTTCTGAAATTTGTTGTATATGACTAGCTAGATAGCTAGCTGTGGTTTTCGGCTGTGCTTTTCGAAACTGATAATGTTGACCTGATTGTAGAAAAGTCTTTTGATGCTCATACTTATGGGGAGTGTCAATAAGAGACAGCTGTGACACACCTGTAATCCAGAAGTCTCTCTATGAGGCGTGTGACCGAAGTGATGAAAGACACCCCTGTCTCTCGCCATGTCTCCTGCTCGATCTTCTCCAACAGACTGACAATTAGAGAGAATAAGATTTAGAAATTTCAGAATTAATATTATAAGGTTAGGTGGGTGTGTATGAGATTAGCAGATAGTATGTCAGAGAGATTAGCAGCTAATGTAATACCTTGGATATGGCCCAAAGAGCTGGGTTCTGTAAGAAAGATAGCATAAGGCAGCACAATTTTAATCCAGTCATAAAGAAAATAATCTAAATAGGATACACATCATGTTTTGTTCATTACTCATCGCTGGATGCCCCACTGACCTGTGTCATCGTTTGATGTTATAACAGGAAAGCATCATTTAACAATAATATAAATAGCATATCATCATGTAAAGGCATTTGCAGTACAAACATAATGAATGATCTAATTTATGAGTTGAAGGATTAGTGACCAACATGTGAGTTTGTGTGTACTGAGCAGAAAGTACTAGTTTAGGCCTAAATAAAGTTACACAAGAGCCAAACTTGACGAAGAATTAAAATAGCACAAATTTGTACATGGAATTCAAAGGAGCCAAAGGTTTAAGATAGAGAGTATACAAGTATCATTGTCTCATCCTGAGGGACACCTGCTCAAAAATGCCATAACCTGTAGCAGTGTTAACACAGTGGAGCACACAGGAACAGTAGGAAAAATAAAGGTTCTATATACAGTAGGGTCCAAAACTCTGAGACCACACTAAAAATCTGTTTTTTGTTTCTTTTAAAACTGAAAATAATAAACCAAAAGATTTAGAATTTTGGGGAAAAATGAAATAAAATAAAACAAAGAAAGGAAATGCAACTTTAAAATGCACTGTTTCTCGGTTACTATTTAAAGGAAACGCTATAACCGGTAACCGCAGAACAACTATACAATCTAATTCTATGGTGAAATCATCCGTGTCAAAGTAAACTGCTTGTTTTTGCCACTGACAGGCTCAAAGTAAGTGCTTGACAACATGGAAAGGACCCATTTGGAGATACATTTGTGTCTGTTTACCTCAATAACTGTACAGAAACTGTAGGAAATGACTGATTCTACAGTTATTATTTTACATTTCTCTTCTTCTGGTCTCTAATGCAGCACTCCATTCAGTGCCTATAGGTGATTATCACACAGGAGCTGTTTTCTCATGTTTACAAAAGAGATCCTTTCCATGTTGTCAGACACTCATCCATATTTTTGTAATCAGTTAAATATTCAGGCATTACTTTGGAAATAGACTTCTTCACGAATTCTGTGTGACCATTCATTTTGTAGACATTTTGTAGTCATTAGTCATTTTCTACAGTTTATTTACAGTTATTGAGGTAAACACACACAGGTGTATCTCTGTAGGGATTCTTTCTATGTTGCCAGACACTTGTAAAAACAGTATGAGCCTGTCAGAGGTGAAAACAAGCAGTTTACTTTGACACGGATGATTTCCCTGTAGGATTGCATTGTATAGCCAATTTGCTATTGCCCGTTATAGCTTTCTGTCTCAATACTAGACCGATTTCAATTGTTTTTGTCCCTAGTAAATATTTGGATCCAAAGAGATGGGAAAATAGGGCCCAGGTTTATGAAATCCCAGGCTTCTTCTTTAAATGTAAGCAAATTTGTGATAGACCATGTTAACTCGTTTGCAAAAAAGGTCAGCTCGCCCTTGAGTCTTATCTCCTCCATTGAAGTATGTGTTCAGACTGGTTGATTTGGTCTAGCATGGATCATCAGGTTTTAGGCAAAAACTGTGCACTCTATCCCAGCACAAGTGCACACTATCATTCAAGCAAAAGGAGGGCATACCAAATACTAAGCAACTCAGAAATTCATGTAAATGTTCTATATTCTAAAGGTTCTAACTTTCATTCAAGTTGTTGCTGATAATATAACTTTTAATGAGAAAATTTGTGTTCAAAAAGAAAAGAATGCAAAGATAAACCATTTCATCAGTAGTCTCAGACGTTTCAACCCCACTGAACATAATCTCTATAGATAAAAATAGTATGTGCATTTAGGTATGTGTCAAGACTCACAATAATCCAAAAAGTTCTCTGTGGTTTTCCTCTCCTTTCCCATCCGCTATCATACTGTCTAACTTATCCATCAACTCAGCCTCCACCTACACAAAACAAGGATAACAATTGGTCAAAATTCTCTCTGCTTAAGCCTCTTTCATAAAAAATTCTAATTTCATCTAATTCTGATTTATTTTATATTATTTATAATTATTTACAATTGAAACATACAGACTGAGAATATTATTCACTGTACATTTATGTTCACTTAAGTAAGAGTCTGTGAAATGAACAAATTTTGTATCGGACCTGTTTGAAATTGCCATTCTTGCGCTGTTCCCAGTCCATCATGTCATGGAAAATGGGAACCATAACATTCCTGACTTCAGCCTGAGGAACCAGAGTTACCCCCAAGAATGGACCCATCATCCCAGGGGTGAAATGAGGCTTATTATCACCTGAAAGCAAGAACAGAGAGGGATTATCTAAACAAGGCAGCAATGTAATTAACTAAATCTATTAAAAGAGGAAGGTAAGAAAGTGTGGAACAGGAAAAATGTTCACACCTAACTTCTGCCACATACTGTATAGCTCATACACCATCTGCACTCTCAAATCTCCATATCTGTATGATAGAGAAAACAGCATTTACTGATAAAACACCTCATTTTCTATATAGTAAAAAGGGTGTCATTTATGTGTGCATGTGTATTTATGCGTCCATATGTTTATACTTGTCCGTTATTCGCTGCCTCTTGACCTGACTGAGTGACTCAAGCTGCAGACTGGGCTGACTAATAAATAGCACAGCCAAACTGAAGAAGGAGTTCCAAAGCTGAAAATAAAAGTACAGACATGGTCGTCACAGTTTTAACACTTTAGCATAACATATTTGAGGCCATGCTTAGCACTTGAGATTTTTCTGGATACCAAGTTACGTGTGTGTGTGTGTGTGTGTGAGAGAGAGAGAGAGAGAGAGAGAGAGAGAGGAAAAAAAGAAAAAAGGGATATCCAACAGCACTTGTAGCCAGAAAATTTAACAGGTGACTCAACTAAAAAGACTGTAGCATTTTAAACATAACTACTTCTGCTACAACAGGAGTACAGTATTATGAGCAGAAATCCTGCTTCTTGACCATGACTTTTATCTGATTATTACCAGCTCCTCCCATTAGTTCATATGTCCTGGGCATTGGAAAACTACAACTGGTATTACTGTGAGGTGCAAGACAAGTTCTGGTTTCTGCTCTATAGAAACCAAACAGTGAACACTCAATACATTTCAGAATCAGAATCACTTTTATTGCCAGGTATGTGGACACACATGAGGAATTTGACTCCGGTTTCACTTAGCTCACATAGTACAAAACAGATAAAAAGTGTATACACAAAACAAACAAACAGAAAAAAAAATGGTGCAATAGGTGCATAGTGCAAAGTAATCCAAGTAAGTCAAGTATGAAATAGATAAATATAAAGTATACAGTGTGCACAGAATGACGGTATGAGTATGCAGGTATTTTACAAGTGATATTACTGATATATACATTTTGATGTAGTCCTGTCACAAATAACCAGCATAAGGTAGAAAGTGTAGTGAATGTACAGTCACTATACTTTCTTCAAGATGCTCAGTAAAACTTACCAGCTCATTTCCTTATAAAACTCCACAACTTGTACCTGAGAATACAATTTTTTTTAAAGCAAGGGGTTGTCACACCAAATACTGACTTTGTTTAATGTATGACTGTTTGCGGCTCTTTATGGTATTTTTTTAAAATGTAGAAACATTAGATTTCATTAAAAATTAGTAGTCTCAGGTACAATTGCAAGGAAATTAGCTGGCGAGTTTTACTCAGCATGTTGCAGAACCAGCCACAGTTCTTCTACAGACTTTGATTGTCGCACTTGCTTCTTCTTTTTTCAGCAAAACCCAACAGCCTTCATTATGTTTTTTTTTTTTTTTTGTCTGAAAAGTGGCTGCTTATGTATCTTTACTGTCATACAAACATTTTTCTGTAACATTTAATTTTGTGCTGGAAAACTAATATTTGAAAATCAAAAGTGTTTTTGTACTGAAATCAAAAGTGTTTTTGTACTGACTCAATAATGTACAAGTCATAAAATAAAAATCTATAACAAAGTATATACGAAAAAAAGGGCACCTAAGACTTTTGCACATTAATGTATATACAGGCTTTTATAGTAACTACTGAGCCCATATATTACAGTGGTGCTTGAAAGTTTGTGAACCCTTTAGAATTTTATATATTTCTACATAAATATGTCACAGTCCGGTCCAGTCCATCCATGCCTGAGTTTGTGGGACTTCCATGCCGGCTCCAGGCCGGATCTGGGACAGGAATTCAGTCCTGTCCTGTTGGAGGCCATCTTCCCTGTAGCAGCTCTCCCACACCTGCAACCACTCCTCTCCCATCAGCCAGGGCCTATTTAAGAACTGTTTGGAGCTACTCCTGTTGCCAGACTGTCTCCTGTAGACTTTCCTCGCCTCGCTACAGCCTTTTTGATATTGTGACTTCTAGATTTCCCGTGCCTGTATTGTTCCTTGTTTTTTCTTGTCTAGTTTCCTGTCCAGTTTTTTGTCCCTGTTTTATCTGCCTGTTCATCTGGATTATGTTTTTTGCTTCCTCTGCCTGGGTTTCCCTTGTCCCTGTTTTCTTCAGTTTTTGTGAAGATTTTTCTGTCCTGTTTTTGTCCCTAACCGTGCCTGCCTCCCCTTCCGTGTTTTGACCTCTTGGCCTGTTCTTTGACTACTGATTTTGCCTGAGTCCTTTTGTACCTCTGCCCTCAACTTCATTAAAGAAGTTCTCTTTTTTGTCCACTGCCTGTCTCGAGTCTGCTCTTGGGTCCTCACTTCACCTCAGCTTGCCATTTCTGACAGCACAGTCTGGCCATCATGGACCCAGCAGACTTCACCCAGCTAAGAGCAGCAGTGCAAGAACAGGGAGCTATCCTTGGGACCCACCAAATAGGACATCCAATAGGTGAACCAGAACCTTGTCACCACCTCTAACACTCTCGATCTTCTTGCCACTCAGCTACAACAGCTTCAAGTAACATCTGCTCCTACACAACCCCCTCTGCCTACCGCTCCTCCAGCTCCTGCTCCAGCCCTCTTCAGAGAGCCGAGACTTCCTGCCCCACAGCCATATGACAGAAAACCAGGTACCTGCCGATCATTTTTATCTCAATGCTCGCTAACCCTTGAGCTTCAACCACTGGCCTTCCTTACAGAGTGTTCCTGAGTGGCCTACACCATCACTCTCCTCAGCTAGGGAGTGGGGAACAGCTATGTGGGACGCCAATGCACCATGCTGCACCAGCTTCAAGAATTTCACAGAAGAGATGAGGTGAACCTTCGATCACTCTCTGTCTGGAAGAAAGGCAGCAAGAGAAATCATAGGACTGCAGCAGGGCGCCCGGTCCATGTTTGATTATGCGATTGAGTTTCACACTTTGGCAGCATCTTGTGGCTGGCATGAGAATGCCTTGTTTGATGCATTTCTGAACGGGCTGTCAGACTCCATCAAGGATGAACTGGTTTCACGAGAACTGCCACCTGATCTCCCCGGGCTCATGGACCTCGCCAGTCGTGTTGACTCCCGGATCAGACAGCAGGTGAAAGAAAGAGCTCAGACTAGTCTTGCTCCCCCTTAGCCTCCCATTCCCTCTGCTGAGCCAATGCAGGTAGACTGAGTCCGCATCTCACCTGAGGAATGACAGCACCATCGGAATATGAGGGCATGTTTTTATTGTGGACAGCTGGGGCATTACTGCCTATCTTGCCCTTTAAAAGGAAGAGCCCACCAGTGAGTTTAAGGGCCCTGGTGGGCAATATCCAGAATCAGCCCCCTGCTGGTCAACTGCTACTCCCAGTGGTCATTATCCATGGCAATCAGCCCCACGACCTCCAGGCACTCATTGATTCAAGGGCTGACAGAAACCCGATCTGCTCGACCACTGCCAAGCGCCTGGGGATTCCACTACTGGCTCTGAACCTGTCCCTCACTGTCCTGACCCTTAACGGTACTGGTCTGACCACTATCACCCATAAAACAGCCCCAGTCACCTTAAGAATTTCGGGCAACCACTCTGAATCCATCCAGTTTTTTGTCATGAGCAACCCCCATGTGCTCATAGTTCTTGGTCTGCCCTGGCTAACACTACATAACCCCCATGTCAACTGGACTAACACCACCATTTTAGGATGGAGTCAATTCTGTTTATCGTCATGCCTGAGATCTGCCCTCCCTCCCGCCAAGCTGCTTCAGCCCTCCATTAGTGAATATCCTGACCTCTTTAACGTGCCTTCCGAGTATAATGACTTAAAGCCTGTGTTCAGCAAGTCTCAAGCTGTTTCCCTTCCTCCCCATAGGCCCTATGACTGTGGAATTGACCTCCTCCCTGGGACTGCACCACCTAAGGACCGACTTTACTCTCTCCTTCTGAAAGGCAAGCCATGAATAAATACATCACCAAGTCCTTAGCAGCTAGAATTATTCGTCCCTCCTCTT
The DNA here is from genome assembly GCF_027579695.1 of Neoarius graeffei. Lineage (NCBI taxonomy): Eukaryota > Metazoa > Chordata > Actinopteri > Siluriformes > Ariidae > Neoarius > Neoarius graeffei. The sequence goes on from NC_083578.1 coordinate 30,511,910, forward strand.
CTCATGCAGGGGCAGGATTCTTTTTGTGGAGAAGAAAGACAAATCCTTGCACCCCTGCATTGATTACCGGGGGCTAAATGACATCACCATCAAGAACTGTTACCCCCTACATCTTATGACCATGGCGTTTGCGTTACTCCAGGGAGCCCAGATTTTCACCAAGCTAGACCTGTACAATGCTTACCACTTAGTGAGGATCAGGGAAGAGGATGAATGGAAGACGGCATTCAACACCCCTATGGGCCACTACGAATATCTTGTGGTCCCATTCGGCCTGACTAATGCTCCCGTGGTTTTCCAGGCCCTCATTAATGATGTCCTGAGGGACTACCTTAACCTTTTTGTTTATCTGAACGATATATTGATTTTTTTTCCCCCGCTCCCTTGATGAACACCGCATCCACATCAGGCAGGTCCTTCAACGTCTCCTGGAGAATAAACTCTTTGTTAAGGCCAAAAAGTTCCATAGAAGCTCTGTCTCCTTTCTGGGTTTCATTATCTCCCCAGCGCAGATTCAGATGGACCCCCTGAAACTCAAGGCAGTAGCTGACTGGCCCACCCCATCCTCTCGGTGAGAACTCCAGTGGTTTCTTGGGTTTGCGAATTTCTACAGGTGATTCATCAGGAACTTTAGTATGGTAGCTGGGCCCCTCACGGCTCTAACTTCCACCAAGGTCCCTTTCAGCTGGGGGGAAGGGGCCGAGAAGGCATTCTCCGAGCTCAAACAAAGGTTCACGTCAGCACCCATACTCACCATTCCAGATCCGTCCTGGCAGTTCATGGTTGAGGTCAATGCTTTGGAGTCAGGGGGCGGAGCCATATTGTCCCAAAGATCAGCTAGTGACAACAAGCTTCATCCTTGCTCCTTCTTCTCTCGTCAGCTTTCCCCCTCTGAGAGAAACTACAATGTTGGCAATAGGGAACTGCTGGCTGTGAAACTGGCCTTGGAAGAATGGAGACATTGGTTGGAGGGGTCAGACCTTCCCTTCATCGTATGGACAGATCACAAGAACCTTGACTACCTCAGGACTGCCAAGCGCCTCAATTCTCACCAGGCCCGATGGTCTCTCGTTTCAAGTTCACACTTTCCTTCCGCCCAGGCTCCAAGAATGGTAAGCCCGATGCCTTGTCCAGAATGTTCTCTCCCCTCCAGGAGGAATCAACCTCCCCTGAGACCATCCTTCCTCCACCGTGCCTGGTGGGGGACGCTCTGTTAGAGGTGGAAACCCTGGTCCAGAAGGCCCATGAGCAGGACCCAGGGCCCAGTGATGCACCTCCTAACCATCTTTTTGTTCCTGTTTCTGTGCAGGCACAGGCATTGCAGTGGGGTCATGGTTCCAGAATGGCATGCCACCCAGGAGCAGCCTGGACTCTGGCACTCATCCGACAATGTTTTTGGTGGCTATCCATCAAGGAGGATGTCCAGAGGTTTGTGGCAGCTTGCGACATCTGTGCCAGGAACAAGACTGGCAACAGACCCCCTGCTGAGACATCTTCCTGTTCCCCACCGGCCCTGGTCACACATAGCCCTGGATTTCGTCACAGGACTTCCTAATTCAGGTGACAATACTTGTATCCTCACTGTTGTTGACCGTTTTTCTAAAGCTGTTCATTTTATCCCTCTGCCCAAGCTTCCCACCACCAAAGAGACTGCCGAATTACTGATACTCCATGTTTTCTGTCTACACGGACTCCCCTCAGACATTGTGTCAGACCATGGACCCCAGTTCTCTGCCCAATTCTGGAAAGCTTTCTGTAAACTCATTGGTGCTTCTCGCAGTCTGTCTTCAGGTTTCCACCCTCAGACCAATGGGCAGATGGAACGGGCCAACCAGGAGCTGGAAGTGGCCCTCAGGTGCATGGTGTCCAAGGATGCTGCCTCCTGGAGCAAGGCCCTTCCTTGGATAGAGTATGCTCCCAACTCCTTACCCACCTCTGCTACAGGTTTTTCCCCCTTCCAGTGCTCCCTGGGTTACCAGCCACCACTCTTCCCTGTCCAAGAAGAAGTCGCCGTGCCCTCTGCATAGGTGTTTGTGCGCTGCTGCAGGAGAACGTGTGCATTGACCAGGAAAAAGCTCCTACGCTCTGTCAAGATGTTTAAAGGGCAAGCCAACAAACACCACTCGGCAGCTCCCATCTATAGGGTGGGGCAGCGGGTGATGTTCTCCACTTGCCACCTGCCCCTCAAGACAGTCTCCCGCAAATTGGCTCCCAGGTTCATGGGGCCTTTTCCCATCTCCAAGGTAATTAATCCCTGCTCTGTAAGACTGTCTCCACCTGTAAACATGCACTGTATTCACCCAACTTTTCATGTCTCCCAAGTCAAACCCCTTGTCTCCAATTCCCTGTGAACTTAGTGTGAACTTAGTGTGAAATTAGAGTCAGGTGTTTTCAATCAGTAGGATGACATTCAGGTGTGAGTGGGCACCCTGTTTTATTTAAAGAACAGGGATCTATCAAAGTCTGATCTTCACAATACATGTTTGTGGAAGTGTATCATGGCACGAACAAAGGAGATTTCTGAGGACCTCAGAAAAAGCATTGGTGATGCTCATCAGGCTGGAAAAGGTTACACAACTATCTCTAAAGAGTTTGGACTCCACCAATCCACAGTCAGACAGACTGTGTACAAATGGAGGAAATTCAAGACCATTGTTACCCTCCCCAGGAGTGGTCGACCAACAAAGATCAGTCCAAGAGCAAGGTGTGTAATAGTCAGCGAGATCACACAGGACCCTGGGGTAACTTCTAAGCAACTGAAGGCCTCTCTCTCACATTGGCTAATGTTCATGTTCATGAGTCCACCATCAGGAGAACACTGAACAACAATGGTATGCATGGCAGGGTTGCAAGGAGAAAGCCACTGTTCTCCACCAAGAACATTGCTGCTCATCTGCAGTTTGCTAAAGATCACATGGACAAGCCAGAAGGCTATTGGAAAAATGTTTTGTGGATGGATGAGATCAAAATAGAACTTTTTGGTTTAAATGAGAAGTGTTATGTTTGGAGAAAGGAAAACACTGCTGGGGGCATGGCCAAGCAGCAGTCTGTGAATGGAGGGCAGGGTCGGGGAAGGTAAGTGGCTAAGTCATTCCACCTGGTGTCAATTAACATGTGTGTGTGTGTGTGTGTGTGTGTGTGTGTGTGTGTGTGTGTTACAGGGATGGAGCATAAAAGGAGAGAGAGAGAGAGAGCAGAGAAAAGGGGCTCTCTCCCTGCCCACAATGCATGTGTGAGTGAGTGAGTAGCAAGCTGAAAAGCTAAAATAAAGTGTTTCTGTAACCATCAACTCTCGCCTGCCGTGCTTCTCTGCTCCACCCACATCAGGAACTGTTACAGTGTTGCTGAAACCTGGGAGCACAGAAGGGAACCACCCTATGGAGTCCTCCCCATTCAGCATCAAGCACTGATCACCTTCCGAAAGGAACAGGAGCAATGCTTCAAAGCCTTGATGGTGGCCCAGCAGGAAGATCGCCAGGTGTTCTGGTACTTGCTAGCGTCAGCAGGGGCATCGACCACCGCTACCGCCACCCTCATGAAGATGGGACCGCAGGACGATCCAGAAGCGTTCTTCGCCCTCTTTGAGCAAGCAGCCGAGGCGTGGCCACTGGAGCAGCGTGCGGCATGCCTTCTTTCGCTCCTGACTGGCGAGGCACAGCTCGCAGTACAGCAGCTCCCTGCTGACAGCTGGCTGGTCTATGCTGACCTGAGGAAAGCCATCCTGCAGTGGCTCGGCTGCTCCCCGGAGCAACATTGCCAGCGCTTCCAGACGCTGGCATTGGAGGAGGTCGGCCGGCTGTTTGCATTCGGCCAGCAACTCTGGGATGCCTGCCGGCAGTGGCTGAGGGAGGAAGACCATGACGCTGATGAGATCATTGATCTGGTGGCACTGAAACAATTTATCTCTCGACTTCCGGAAGGAATGGCGGAATGGGTCCAGTGTCACCGCCCGGCATCGCTGGAACGAGCCATCAAGCTGGCAGAGGACCATCTGGAGGTGGCTCCGATGGTAGGCAGATGAGGCATCTTTCCTCACTTCTCTTTTCTCTCTCTCTTTCCCCCCTGTCTCTCGTCCCCCTCTCCACCCCATTCCCCTGCCACTGAGGCAGCGGTTGGCTCCTCCCCAGCCGGCCCATCGCACCCATGGTGTCCTCCCCTCTCCCTCTTCCATGTCTGTGTTGTCTCCCCCTCAGGTGAGTGACGCCCATAACACCAGCGCAGAGGGAAAGCCTGGGCCGGTGTGCTTGCGTGGAGGGGAATCTGAGCATCTCCAGGGTCAGAGCTCTGCAAGGGAGGTGAGTGCTGTAATCTGGATCCCCGACACGCCAGAAACCGCCCCCAATCAGGCCAGAATGTATCGCATACTGGTGAGTATTCAAGGGTACAAGGATACATATCACGCTTTGGTGGATTCCGGTTGCAATCAGACCTCAATTCACCAATGCCTGGTGCAAGGTGAGGCATTGGGGGGAGCACAAGTGGTGAAAGTGTTGTGTGTGTGTGTGTGTGTGTGTGTGTGCACACAGGAATGTTCACCAATACCCTCTAGTGTCTGTCCATATTCTATTCTGGGGCCAAATGCATAGAATAAAGGCGGCGGTTAGTCCCCGTCTCACCCACTCATTGATTTTGGGTACTGATTGGCTAGGGTTTAAAAACCTGATGGAATATTTAACACTCCGGTCCCTTGTGGAGACCACCTCTCACCGGTCCAACTCACGGAGGTAGCCAAGTTGCAGAAGGAATTTTCTGATGTGTTCTCGCCCCTTCCTGGTCATACCCACCTCATAGAACACCACATCGAAATGCCCCCGGGGTGGTGGTGCGTAGCCACCCTTACCGCTTGCCTGAACACAAAAAAAGGTGGTTCGGGACGAACTCAAGGCCATGCTCGAAATGGGCATAACCGAGGAGTCCCACAGTGACTGGAGCAGCCCAGTGGTCCTGGTTCCCAAGACTGATGGGTCAGTTCGGTTCTGTGTGGACTATAGAAAGGTCAACGTGGTGTCCAAATTTGACACATACCCAATGCCTTGCATTGATGAGTTGCTTGATCGGTTAGGCGCTGCTCGCTTTTATTCGACACTGGATCTAACAAAGGGATATTGGCAGATCCCCTTGACTCCTCTAGCCCGAGAGAAGACTGATGCATCGGACAGAGGGCTGGGGGCCATTTTGTCCCAGGAGGTGGAGGGCGAGGAGCGCCCCGTGCTGTACATCAGCCGGAAACCATTGATGTGCGAAAGCAAGTACAGCAAAATCAAGGAGTGTCTTGCCATCAAGTGGACAGCCCTTGCCCTCCGATACTACCTGCTGGGGCGCCCTTTCACTCTCTGTTTGGACCACACAACCCTCCAGTGGCTCCACCGCATGAAGGACGTCAATGTGTGGATCACCCATTGGTATCTCGCCCTCAGCCATTTAAATTTGAGGTGATCCACAGGCCGGGGGCGCAGATGGTGGTGGCGGACTTCCTGTCCCGTCGTGGGGGGGAGTCAGCTTCAGGCCGGACTCAGGCAGTGGGGGTATGTGGCAGTGGGGGTGTGGGCAAGCAGCAGTCTGTGAATGGAGGGCGGGGTCGGGGAAAGTAGGTGGCTAAGTCATTCCACCTGCTGTCAATTAATGTGTGTGTGTGTGTGTGTGTATTTGTTACAGGGATGGAGCATAAAAGGAGAGAGCAGAGAAAAGGGGCTCTCTCCCTGACCACAACGAATGTGTGTGTGAGTGAGTGAGTGAGTGAGTGAGTAGCAAGCTGAAAAACTTTAATAAAGTGTTTCTGTAACCATCAACTCTCGCCTGCCGTGCTTCTGTGCTCCACCCACATCAGGAACTGTTACAACTGCATTCCAGCATAAAAACCTTATCCCATCTATGAAACATGGTGGTAGTAGTATTATGGTTTGGGCCTGTTTTGCTGCATCTGGGCCAGGACGGATTGCCATCATTGATGGAACAATGAATTCTGAATTATACCAGTGAATTCTAAAGGAAAATGTCGGTACATCTGTCCATAAACTGAACCTCAAGAAAAGGTGGGTCATGCAGCAAGACAATGACCCTAAGCACACAAGTCATTCTACCAAAGAATGGTTAAAGAAGAATAAAATTTATGTTTTGGAATGGCCAAGTCAAAGTCCTGACCGTAATCCAATTGAAATGTTGTGGAAGGACCTGAAGCGAGCAGTTCATTGAGGAAACCCACCAACATTCCAGAGTTGAAGCTGTTCTGTACGGAGGAATGGGCTAAAATTCCTCCAAGCCAGTGTGCAGGACTGATCAACAGTTACCGGAAATGTTTAGTTGCAGTTATTGCTGCACAAGGGGGTCACACCAGATACTGAAAGCAAATAATTTACTGTTGTATTGTTTTGAGTGCAATACAGTTCAAGGATTATTTACAAATCATTGTTTTCAGTTTTAATTTCAACTTCAACATACCATTCCAACTTTTTCTGATTTGGGGTAGTCTTTTTAAATATCTTGATAAACACAATAAACTTTCACATTGTAAACTTTTTATTCTTTAACCTTTCACATGTTTTTGCACTGCTGTGTGTTCCTGTGTGTAACAAGCAGAGTGTATGCTCGTTGTTCACCTGCCACTGTAGGTGCCTATTACTATACTTTTTTTTTTTTTACTATATTATTATTATGATCTTGATAATGTGCCCAGTAAAATCTTGCACCACTGACTTCAGACCAGGTTTTTGTTGGTCAAATGCACAGTTGCTTTCCACTGCCTCAAAATAGCAATGCACCAAAGGTGTGCCTGACTACACCTCATTTTAAGACCAACGCACCCACGGGCACTCAGATGGGTGCAAGTGCATTTGCTATTTAAACAACGTGGGCACTGGACGGGAAAATCACAACTGTGTTGGTCTCAAACTAGCAAAGACACTTGCATCGTGCTTGGCATCACTTGGTGCTAGGTGTAAGACAGAGCTCTCAGACCATGTATTGCTTACCAAGTACTTAACCAGGTAACCAAGAAATCTGACTACACCCTGTCTTTGGTACCAGCACTACTGGAGAAGTAGTTAGATTTTACCAAATTGGGCTTGAGGAATGTATGCAACCTTGTATGTATTCAGGAGGGAGGCAATGGAATGGGCTAAAATTCCTCCAAGCCGGTGTGCAGGACTGATCAACAGTTACCGGGAACGTTTAGTTGCAGTTATTGCTGCACAAGGGGGTCACACCAGATACCGAAAGCAAAGGTTCACATACTTTTGCCACCCACAGATATGTAATATTGGATCATTTTCCTCAATAAATAAATAGATGACCAAGTATAATCTTTTTGTCTCATTTGTTTAACTGGGTTCTCTTTATCTACTTTTAGGACTTGTGTGAAAATCTGATGATGTTTTAGGTCATATTTATGCAGAAATATAGAAAATTCTAAAGGGTTTACAAACTTTGAAGCACCACTGTATATAGAAACAGACACCAGGTTCTACCTCAACTGGTTTAATGAGTGATAACTCATAGCAGCATACTCCAGTGCTTAAAGTGTGGAGTTCCTACATAAAATTGTAAAGGTTATCAGGTCCAGTAATCCATAGCTAGGCTTCAAATTTTATTATTTTTGAAATTGTCATAATGAGTTTTTACAGGGGGAGGCACGGTGGTGTAGTGGTTAGCGCTGTCGCCTCACAGCAAGAAGGTCCTGGGTTCGAGCCCCGGGGCCGGCGAGGGCCTTTCTGTGCGGAGTTTGCATGTTCTCCCCGTGTCCGCGTGGGTTTCCTCCGGGTGCTCCGGTTTCCCCCACAGTCCAAAGACATGCAGATTATGTTAACTGGTGACTCTAAATTGACCGTAGGTGTGAATGTGAGTGTGAATGGTTGTCTGTGTCTATGTGTTAGCCCTGTGATGACCTGGCGACTTGTCCAGGGTGTACCCCGCCTTTCGCCCATAGTCAGCTGGGATAGGCTCCAGCTTGCCTGCGACCCTGTAGAAGGATAAAGCGGCTAGAGATAATGACATGAATGAGGTGAGTTTTTACAGGTTTATTGAACAATAATAATAATGTCCTGGTGTAGTGACATACCTGTTTACAGAGTTTAAGTCTGTGATGAATTCCAAAAATCTCTGTACCCCCAAGTGGTATATCATGTAAATCATATGTAAATTACTGGGTCATATGAAGCAATAGATGTTTTCTGGTTTCCTTTTTAGTGCTCATCTTATAAATATTTGAGATATTACAATAACATTCTCCTGATAATATAGGAGTATATATGTGGGTATGGGTACGTACGGTATATATATATATTTATGTCATAATGAGTATTGTGTGTGCGTATATATATATATATATATTATGGGTGTCTGTGTACGTATGGATATGTGTATATAGGTATGTGTATATGTATGTACTGTATATATGTATTGTATGTGTGTATATATGCATAATATAAGTATCTGTATATATGATTTGATTTGGTCGATATTATACCATGTTGGTATGTTTTCTTTTTTGTTTGTTGCTTTTGTATATATAGTTTATTATGGCGGAAAGTGACGTTTGATTAGTGGTGGTATAGAGGGTTAGGATTTGATAAGTTATTTACTTCTTCCTAATCCTTTCTGAACATTATTATGTTACTGCCTTGTGGCTACGCTATTCTGTTTGTTTATGACGATGCTTTGACTATCTCATCTCATCTCATCTCATCTCATCTCATCTCATCTCATTATCTCTAGCTGCTTTATCCTGTTCTACAGGGTCGCAGGCAAGCTGGAGCCTATCCCAGCTGACTACGGGCGAAAGGCGGGGTACACTCTGGACAAGTCACCAGGTCATCACAGGGCTGACACATAGACACAGACAACCATTCACACCTACGGTCAATTTAGAGTCATCAGTTAACCTAACCTGCATGTCTTTGGACTGTGGGGGAAACCGGAGCACCCGAAGGAAACCCACGCGGACACGGGGAGAACATGCAAACTCCGCACAGAAAGGCCCTCACCGGCCACGGGGCTCAAACCCGGACCTTCTTGCTGTGAGGCGACAGTGCTAACCATTACACCACCGTGCCGCCCGCTTTGATTATTGTATTTTTAATTTTTTTTTAATTTTTATATCTTTCTTCTTTACTGTTCAGAATCAATCAATCAATCAATCAATCAATCAATCAATCAATCAATCAATCAATCAAAAAATGGGCAAAGTTTAGGAAAATATTTTGTATGTTTCAGCTTTGAAAGATCATGTTAATATTCTTGTTTAATGTGTTATTTCCTTAATCTGATCCCAATCTTAATTAAGCTTCAAAATCAACTTTATTGTGCATTCTTCTGGTATATTATGTCAATCTTGCCAATGAAACAACCTATTCTGAGCATTAGGTTCTAGGTCTCTTAGGATGTAAACCCCAGAAAAGCTGATATTGATTTCAGCCATAGCATCCTTTTCCTAAAAAAGTGTGATTGTAGGCAAATATTCTGTTGAATGGCTCCATGCTAATTTGTAAATTTCATTATATTAATGATTGCATTTTCTGTAGATTATGTATGCGTACCCACCATACTGTGCCTGTCTTGTAGCAATTTTGTGTGATTTTATCAGAAGGATCTGTCCATCTTTCTTTGTCTGCAGGAGCTACCCAAAACTGTCAACTGACAGTTTGTAAAAATGAATCTGTATCAACTCTTGGAGCTTCAAATTTCTATGTAAATCAATGAAACATTTGGTGCACCAAATATACTGAACATTCTTCTATTATGCAATGCTGTACAACAGACCACAACTTTTCAGACCTGTTTCAGAGGACAGAGTTTGAACATATCCAAAAATCTAACATCAAAAAGGTCAAATAATAGCTGCAGGTAATGTCTATTTACTGTATCTGTGTCTTAGGAAATAGTAATAAATCGTGGTAAACAACCGTTTGAACCCATTATGTTTTCTTGTGCACCTTAATTTTTTTTTAAAGCAAGATAATCTATTAACTTTAGTTTAAACACAATGTGACCTTAGCATTAGATTCTATCTGAAATTCAATCTTCACCCACAGAGAACCTTATAATGCAAAGGTCACAACAAATTTTTGTCTACTGTGGTCTTGTGGAAAAGTGAGACAGTTCAAGAGGCGGTTAAAATGTGCTAAGTAGTCAAGACAGAATCACTTTTAAAAATCTGATTGGTCAAAGCACCTGTCAAATGTTATGATTATGAGATGCACAGGACCCAAGAGTTTATTCACTAAAATAGACCAAATTATTTCTAACTGAGAAGACAGTAGCATGTTCTTGTGCCTTTTTTTTTTTTGCTATGTTACCAAAATTTGTTATGGCCATTCTTCATAGCACATATAGATGTGTCTGTTTGAAAATACACAGCTAGAAGTAATTTAGTAAAAGAAGTAAAATGGACAGAACACATTCTTCACCTTAAAATCAAAGTCTGCATCTGAGAAGTTCTTGTGAAGTGCAGGAGTCAGATATTGGGTTGTCATCACAATAATCCTGTATAAGAAATCACAAATACAGATAAATTCAGATAATCTGCAAACCTAATTCTGGGAGCCAGTATAAATTCCTTATGATGTAACAATGCTGATTTAAAAAAAAAAAAAAAATCAGGCCTGATGCAAGCATTACTCATAAACCTCAATTCTGTTACAGTGTTAATTTTGGCAAGAATTTTAAATTTAGTTTTCATCTTGGTCACTTACTGAAAATTGTAGTTACATTTTAGTCATATTTTAGTCTTTTTGTTGTTTTGTATTAGTCAAGATTTAATCATTGGAACTCAGTTTTAATTTTAGTCTAATTTTAGTTAATGTTTTAGTCATAATTTTCTCAGACAGTTTCATGATACTTGTTGTAAACCTCTAGCTTTAAGATGGGCTACTGGGTATTGTGGATACTGGGTGAGTTTATTTATTTTTATTTTTTTGGTATGTGACTGATGTTGTTGTTATGGAGAAGATATGTGGAGTCAGCCATGACTCCGTTACTGTTTTGAGAGCTATCGAGTGAAGATAGCATTCTGTACACTGTGATGGTGATGACCGCTATTTTCATATAAAGATAGAAGGCATTTGTTCAGACAAATGCTGTGCGTGTATCTTGACTCATTTACCTGTTAGAATCCAGAAGCCTTGTGAAAGCCATGATAAGCTATGATTTGTGAGCAAGCCTAGCAAGCCGGATTCCCCTGCTTCCCAACTATGCTCAAGAATGCAAAACAGGGAAGGTAACATACTGTAATGGATTTTGCTGAAGGATATTTATCCTGGCTATAAAAATTCCCTTGAGAAATAAGCTAGGTTGTCTGCCTGAACAGAGCCAGCTATTTTGTTTTGTCTTGACTCATCGGGCATAATGAACAGTGATTTCACTGTAATTTTTACTGTCAATTTTTTTTCCATTCATGTTGTCGTTACAATTTAGTCATGAAAAAAAGGCTGTCAAAATTTTCATTGACAAAATTAACACTGCTCTGTTATCTGCTATTTTTATGTGAATTTACATCACTTATTTCTATATCATCAACATGCGCATATATATATATATATATATATATATATATATATATATATATATATATATATATATATAATTTTACATTTACTACAAAACTTACGTACAATTGTTATAAATGTAGATGCCACAGAAAATATTGAAAATCTTGCCATTGTTTTCTGATTGAAATAAAGGAACAAAATAATATGGCTGCAAAGGGCTTAACATGATTGTTCAAGTAATTACCATCTTCAGTATCAAGAACCAAAAATAGTGACATTAAAATAATTATCTTTAATACAAAGCCAATGCAAGAGTGAATAATTATTTTTTTTCCCAATATATAATACCATGTAAATGGTAGCGCTGTCAGTTGTGTTTTTAAACAACATTTTCCATTTTCATGTGGAGGTAAGTGTACATTTCTGGCATAATTCCAACATATTGTTGGCAAACCATTTATCTTTTCTGTTAGTGGTGGATTACTATTTTCACTTAAAGTGAAGCAACAGGCCCAAATCAGTTCTGTCCTCAAAGACACTTACACTGCTGCCTCTTAGTGCTAATGCATTGGTAAAATGGGTTACTTTGCCTGACTACTGACTAAATACAAATGACTGACAAATGCATCTGTTAAAATCTTCCCCTCCTCTCTTTGCTGCCCCTCACTTTTGGTTTATGTGAACAGCAAGTGGAGCTGAGCTCTGATACTCTAATTTGATAGAATTGGAAATCATAGGATGGCGTAACAGCCATTATAATGATGTGATGCAGTTTTACACTGGTTTATAGAAAAATGCTTTCATTACAAAACTGTAAAATGTATTCGATTAGTCAAAGCAAATGTGGACTGTTGTGCAAATATATCTGAATATTAAAGCAAAATGTGCTAGTTTTAGTGTATCATTTATCTTTGCCAGAAAATAATCGCAAATTATTTTGATGAAAAAAACAGTAAATAAGAAGCACTTGTAATTCAGGACTGAAACAGATATATCCAAAAAATTTTAAATTACATTATTTCAAACTTATTATTTTAACATATCAAACAAAGTACAACCCCAAATCAGAAAAAGTTGGGACGGTATAGAAAATGCAAGTAAAAAATGAAAGCAGTGATTTCTAAATTTACTTTGACTTGTATTTCATTGTAGACAGTATGAACCCAAGATATTTCATGTTTTATCTGGTCAACTTTATTTCATTTGTTAATAGATATCCATTCCTACATTACAAGCCTGCAACACATTCCAAAAAAAGTTGGGATAGGGCAATTTAGGGCAAGTAATGAGGTAAAACAATTAAATAATTATGTGACTGTAATCATGATTTGGTGCAAAATCGATATCCAAGGAAGGCCTAGTCTTTAAGAAGCAAAGATGGGCTGAGGATCTCCGGTTTGTCAAAAAAAATGTGTGAGAAAATAATTGAAATGTTTAAAAACAATGTTCCTCAAAGAAAGATAGGAAGGAATTTGGATATTTCACTCTCTACAGTGCATAATACCATTAAACGATTCAAGGAATCTGGAGGAATTTCAGTGCATAAAGGCCAAGGGCGCAAGCCTAAGCTGAATGCCTACGATCTCTGATCTCACAGATGGCACTGCATCATGAACTGTCATTCATCAATAGCTGATATAAACACATGGGCTTGGGATTACTTTTGCAAAACTTTGTCAAGCACTACAGTATGGAGTTTCATCCACAAATGCCAGTTAAAACTTAAAACTGTGCAAGGAAACCTTATGTTAAATGTGTCCAGAAGCACTGTTGACTTCTCTGGGCTCTGAAGCATCTGGGACCATCACACAGTGGAAATCTGTAATACAAATGAGTATTCCAGGTCTTTTTTGTAAGAAATGGATACTGTGTGCTCTGGACCAAAGATGAAAAGGACCAACCAAATTGTTACCAGCAACAAGTCCAAAAGCCAGGGTCCATCATGGTATGGGGTTGTGTCAGTGCCCTTTGGCAAAGGTAACTTACACTTCTGTGGTAGCAGCATTAATGAAGAAAAGTACATTGAAACTTTGGAGCAACATATGCTGCCTTCAAGATAACATCGTTTCCATGGATATTTCAACAAGACAATGCAAAATCACATTCTGCACACATTACTCAAAAAAAGGCTTACCTGAACGCGGCCATTTGCACTGAAACTGGATATACGCTTATGTTGTAGCTTTCCCACTAGTACACTGTTTACCTTAGTAATACAGAGCCATCAAATAAAGGCTTCTAATTCTAAAAAAAAAAATCCCTGGGCACTCTTCACTGCTGTGTGTGTGTGTGTGTGTGTGTGTGTGTGTGTGTGTGTGTGTACGTACATGTTCACTGCTTCAGATGGGTTAAATGAAGAGAAGGAATTTCACTGTGCTGCAATGTATATGCGGCAAATAAAGGCTTCTAATTCTAAAAATCTAATTAGAAATTTTCTGTAACCATGTGATTTTTACTGGCAACAATATATGCGAATCAGCAGACTTCACTTTTATAAAGTGCAAATCTGACTTGGCTAGATAACACATACGCAGTACTGACACAGATGGTAGTAAACAATATCCGCTGCTGTAGCAATGTGATTCTTGCCATCTAAAAAGATCACTTTTCTCAGTGAATAAAAACAAACAAAAGCATGTCATATAAAAATACAAGGATTTTTCCAAAAAAATTAAAACACTACAAGAAGCCAGCCATGGAGCATTTATAGGCAGCAAAACAATCTCCTGGCTGGGTATGTGTCTGCTCACTGTTTACTTGTGTGTGTGTGTGTGTGTGTGTGTGTGTGTGTGTGTGTGTGTGTGTGTGTGTGTGTGTGTGTTCAATCACTGCTTCAACGATCTGGCTTATTTTTACAGCCAAATGCTTGACACTCGGGCATCTTTAGGGTTGTATACAACAATTTAGAAGTGATGTGTCCACTAGGTCTCAGCTTCTGAAAGTCATGTGGTGTGTGAGTGACGTCACAATCTCGGATTCTCTTGCGTAATTTATACACAGAGTGCGATATTTGAACCTTGGAGAGAGTAAGATGGCAGCACCCAGGGACATTTTATTTTAAAAGAAAAACTATCTGTACACTGTATACAGGTACAATTATGAACAATCGAACATGTCTTGTATGGATATTATCTGTCAGCATAAAGGAATTTATTTTTGGGTTTTGTTCAGCTTTAAGACCTGTTTGCAGGAAGAATGGGACAAAATAACACCATGTCCCTCAATGTCCCTAAACAACTTTAAGTGCTGTGAGAAAGAATGGCAACATTATAAAGTGGTAAATGCTTTACCATCTCAACTTTTTTGAAATGTGCTGCAAGAATCAAAATTGAAATGTGTTTATTTTGAAAAAAAAAAATCCAGCAACAATAAAATTCACGAGGTTCAACAACAAATAATGTGCTGATATATTGTTTTGAGTGCAATGCCAGTCAATGATTATTTTCAAAACATTGTTTGCAGTTTTAATTTCAATTTCAACATACAGTCCCAACATTTTCTGATTTGGAGTTGTATACTCTTATGACTGTACTGTTATTGGCACTGTTTCTACTAAAGTAATAGACTGTACTGTTACCGTTGATTATTTTACAGGAGTAGTTAATGTTGTGCTCCACCCTAGATAATGTTGCTCCACTTGAAATAAAAATAACTAGAGGTAAAAAGCTAGTGCCATGGTATAATAAACATAGCCACATCTTAAAACAGACCATTTGAAAGTTAGAATATAAATGACATCTAACTATACAGGTAGTCTAATTCAAAATTGAATGGAATTTAAAAAAAAAATAAAGAATGGTCTTGCCCCACTATACCTGAGCAAACGTTTGGTCTATAATCCGCCATGTCTGCTTTGAGCAAAAGGCGCAGATTCTTTATCATGATCTACAGGGTGTCCAAAAAGTCAGGAACCAATGAGAATAAAACTACATGCACTTAATTTTGTATTTATTATTTACAATTTTATTATTTATGCTCTATATGTTTACCATCCATCCTTCCATTATCTGTAACCGCTTATCCTGTGCAGGGTCGTGGGCAAGCTGGAGCCTATCCCAGCGGACTATGGGCCAGAGGCAGGGTACACCCTGGACAAGTCGCCAGGTCATCGCAGGGCTGACACATAGAGACAAACAACCATTTATACTCACATTCACACCTACGGTCAATTTAAAGCCACCAATTAGTCTAACCTGCATGTCTTTGGATTGTGGGGGAAACCGGAGCACCTGGAGAAAACCCATGCAGACACGGGAAGAACATGCAAACTCCACACACAAAGGGTCCTGTCAACCACTGGGCTCAAACCCAGAACCTTCTTGCTGTGAGGCGACAGTGCTAACCACTACACCACCGTGCCATCCTCTATATGTTTACCCTTATGCTCTATGCATTTTCTCAGCTGCTGCATCATGTTTTTTTGTAGATTTTGCTTAACAGATTCAGCTCAAGATATTGGCTCAAGATTGGAATAGCCTTCCAATTAGTGTTCCAGACCCAGACACAGTCTAAATCTGTAAGTCTAAGTGTAGGTTGAAAACACTTGCTCTGTTCTTCCTGCTTACTCAGTATTCTGCATTGTAACTCACCTCTCACTGCTCATCTGAATACATTAAAGACTACCATTTCCCAAAATCCCTCAGGCATATGAGTATCCTTCCAGCTGTAGTGAATAATCTAACCTCAATACTGTCAACTTTCTCTGATCAGCAGTGGCTAGTGACCACAGATTTTGGCGGGACAAGATAGGCTGAGAAGCTATCACACTTGACTTATGCTGTAGGCTTCTAACTAGTGAATTTTCAGAATAGCCTCATAATAGACTGTATGCTGTCAAGCAGCACATTTTGAGTAGTTTTAGATATACCTTTGTTATTATTCCATAACCCCTTTTTCCCTCTCCCAATCTTTGCAATATATCTGACAATACAAATGGAACACCGTCTACACTTACACTTTACACTTTTTGTGAAAATCTATGAGACTTCATTCCAGTGACTTGCAAAAACAAACAAACAAACAAACAAACAAACAAACAAACAAACAAACAAACAAACAAACAAACAAAACAAGATTTTGGCTGTATTTTTAAACTAACCCAATCTAGCAACCTTATCATGACCTGTCTTGTCTGCTGCTCCTCCTCCACTGAAAAGTATGCATTGGGGAAAGATTATCTTTACCCCAATGTACCTCTATATATTAGAATTTATTGCAGTTCCCAATTTTGACCACTAGGGTAGTAACAATAATAACTCTACTGAAGTTCAGGGCTCCGTCAGCAACATCTAGACAGGCAAGTAAATAAACAGAATACCTACTTGTATCTGTCAAATAATGACAAAATCAGTAAAGGTTTAAATTGAGTTTAAAATGCATGGACTTGTGAATGAGTACCTTATGAAGACTACTATTTGTTAAATGGCTGATATAAATGGTGGGGCTCTGCACACTTGCCCCTATAGATGAGCCACCACTGCCTCCTACGAGCAGCTGTTATTATTATTAAGACTTTCCTGTGCTCGTCCGACAACTGTCAAAATATGCCGACACTGAACATTTGACTTTACTCTGTAGAACTGTTTCTTATAATGATCACAGTTCCACTCTCTAGTGTCACCAGAAGAGGATGGATTCCTTTTTGAATCGGCAAGTTTTTTTCTTCATGTCATCTCATGGAATTTTCCATGTCACTTTCCCTCTGACTTGCTCATTAGGGATATAGATCTCCATCCAGATTTTTGTTGCTTTGTGACTGTCTATTCTTAAAAGCACTGTACAAATGGAATCGATTTGAACTAAATTGAGTGAAAACAAACTATGCACATCTTCAGGATTAGGGATTCTCAACCCTCTCCTGTAATTCACACTGTAAAAGAGAGAAGCACAACAAAACCCACAGCTAAATTACAGCCAATTACATATTTTTCATGGAAGTTATTGCTGCTGTTAAGGCTATACCAGAATGTTTATAAGCAGTTCCTAAGGCCACATCAATTCAATTAGTTGGTTCTCGGAATCGCCGCTTAAAGAAAATGCAAAATGAAAAAAAAAATCGAAATCAAACTTCCGCCAACAGAAAAGGTCACATGACGTGAGGTCACGTGACATCGAAAACCAATCAAATTGCCCCTTTCACTTTCGATAAAGACTTGTGGAAGAAACATGCCTGTGGAGGGGACTCCTGCAAAGCCTGTGTTTGTGATTGTTAGGGTATTCAGCGAACAGAAGCGTAAAATCTTTGACAGGTGTGTTGAAAATTCTGTTTACTGGTTTACCTGTATTGTTTGGTCTATTTCCACCGCTAATTTTACCATCAGAACATTTTTTAAATTTTATTTTTATTTCGCTCGCTCGCTTCATATTTTTCCTGAAAAAATCAGAGAACCAACTAATTAAATTGGTGTGGCCTAAGGAACAAATGCTAAGTAACACCCTTTACACATTTCTTACTGTTTTAGCTGGTAAAATTTCTGGAGTGTACATATCCAAATGGACCACATGGGATGCAAACTTTTTAACGGCATGAGTACATTTGAAATTGCTTGAAATACTGCCACACCCCTGCCTGGGATGAAGAATTACAAAGAGTTAATCCGATTGCAATAGTACTTTACCATTAGAGGTGCATCTCAAAATCTTAGAATATCGTGAAAAAGTTCAATATTTTCCATCAGTTATTTTAGAAAGTGAAAATTTAATATATTCTCAGCTCATTACATCTAAACTAAAATGTTTCAAGCATTTTTCTATTAATTTTGATAATTATGGCTTACAGCAGAAAAAAAATCTCAAAATATTAGAATATTTCATTTCGAGTTGAGTAAATTACGAATCAAACAGTATAAATACTGTGCATGTCTCAGCCAAGTTCAGTTCACTCAACCATAACCATGGGGAAGACTGCTAACTTGACAGTTGTCCAGAAGATGATCATTGACACCCTCCACAAGGAGGGTAAGCCACAGAAGGTCATTGCTGAAAAGGCTGGCTGGAAAAGGTGCACAAGCAACAGGGATGACCGCAGCCTTGAGAGGATTGTCAAGAAACATCAATTCAAGAACTTGGGAGAGCTTTACAAGGAGAGGACTGAGGCTGGTGTCAGTGCATCAAGAGCCACTGCACACAGATGTCTTCAGGAAAGGGGCTATAACTGTTCCATTCCGAATATCAAGCCACTCCTGAACCAGAGACAATGTCAGAAGCGTCTTACCTGGGCTAAGGAGAGAAAGAAATGGACTGTTGCTCAGTGGTCCAAAGGCCTCTTTTCATCTCATCTCATCTCATCTCATCTCATCTCATCTCATCTCATCTCATCTCATCTCATCTCATCTCATCTCATCTCATCTCATCTCATCTCATCTCATCTCATCTCATCTCATCTCATCTCATCATCTCTAGCCACTTTATCCTGTTCTACAGGGTTGCAGGCAAGCTGGAGCCTATCCCAGCTGACTACGGGCGAAAGGCAGGATACACCCTGGACAAGTCACCAGGTCATCACAGGGCTGGCACATAGACACAGACAACCATTCACACTCACACCTACGGTCAATTTAGAGTCACCAGTTAACCTAACCTGCATGTCTTTGGACTGTGGGGGAAAACGGAGCACCCGGAGGAAACCCACGTGGACACGGGGAGAACATGCAAATTCTGCACAGAAAGGCCCTTGCCAGAAATGGGGCTTGAACCTGGACCTTCTTGCTGTGAGGCAACAGTGCTAACCACTACACCATCGTGCCGGCCTCTTTTCATATGAAAGTAAATTTTGCATTTCATTTGGAAATCAAGGTCCTAGAGTCTGGAGGAAGAGTGGAAAGGTACAGAATCCAAGGTGTGTGAAGTCCAGTGTGAAGTTTTCGCAGTCTGTGATGATTTGGCATGCCATGTCATCTGCTGGTGTTGGTCCACTGTGTTTTATTAAGTCCACAGTCAATGCAGCCGTCTACCAGGAGATTTTAGAGCATTTCATACGTCCATCTGCTGACAAGCTTTATGGAGATGCCGATTTTCTTTTCCAGAAGGACTTAGTATCTGCTCACAGTGCCAAAACTGCTACCAGATGGTTTGCTGACCATGATATTACTGTGCTTGATTGGCCAGCCAACTCGTCTGACCTGAACCCCATAGAGAATCTACGGGTGATTGTCAAGAGGAACATGAGAAACATCCAACCCCAAAATACAGATGAACTGAAGGCTGCTATCAAAGCAACCTGGGCTTCAATAACACCTCAGCAGTGCCACAGGCTGATCACCTCCATGCCCTGCTGTATTGATGCAGTAATTCATGGTAAAAGAGCCCCAACCAAATATTGAGTGTATAAATTAACATATTTTGAGAAGTTGGACATTTCTGTATTGTAAATCCTTTTTTGATTGATCTTATGAAATATTCTAATAGTTTGAGATCCTGGATTTCTGATTTTCATGAGCTACGAGCCATAATCTTCAAGATTAAACAAAAAAAGCTTGAAATATTTCACTTTACATATAATGAATGCAGAATATATGAAAGTTTACCTTTTTAAATTAAATTACAAAAAAAAACCATGATATTCTAATGTTTTGAGATGCACCTGTATATTGCTTGCTCTATCTTTTCTGTAAATGCGAGCATGCTTACAGATTGGGTATTATCCACCCATTATCTGTAGCCGCTTATCCTGTACAGGATCACAGGCAAGCTGGAGCCTATCCCAGCTGACTATGGGTCAGAGGCGGGGTACACCCTGGACGAGTCACCAGGTCATTGCAGAGCTGACACATAGAGACAAACAACCATTTGTCAATTTTGTCAACCTACAGTCAATTTAGAGCCACCAGTTAGCCTAACCTGCATGTCTTTGGACTGTGGGGGAAACCAGAGCACCTGGAGGAAACCCACACAGACACAGAGAGAACATGCAAACTCCACACAGAAAAGCCCTTGTTGGCCGCTGGGCTCAAACCCAGGACCTTCTTGTTGTGAGGTGACAGTGCTAACTACTACACCACCGTGCCCCTCCTTACATGATATCCTATTTTAACAATTTTCTTTGTTCCATTTCAGATGCTATTGCATTATCATGTTGCTTTTGCTATTTTACCCCTAAATTAATCCTGTACGATCAGTCTGGTACCTCACTGTGCCTCATCAAACCTATGAAGTAGTTTGAAATATGCTGGGAATAAAGATTCTTCTTAAAGCACAAGTGTTCTTCTGCACTGCTATTATTAGGCCCAGCTGAAAGGGTAAATTTCCTGAAGTACACTATTATTGTCCTAGTAAGGCCAAAATTTTACTATGTGTGGCTTTATACACAATGCCAAAATCTGAGCAGCTTTTGTAAGTACTGACCCTGCTAACTGAGTAAATACTCACTGGCTGGTGAGAAGCCGCATAGTACTCCAGTCTCGTGGAAACACACCAAGCTTCATCAGATTTCGAAACACACAGAAGATCTTTAGCAGAAACTCCTGTCATGATGAGAGATTTACCCATAAATATACTTTTATGCAAAGACACACACAAAATTTATGCTTCCATTAAATTCCATTTACAATAGATTTACTTAGTTTCAGTGATCTTTTTTAGTTGTAGTTTCAAAAGATTAATGTCACAGTAGATCTGTGCCCACATTCTAGCTACACAATTTTTCAACATGAACTTGTGTCTTTGCATGACGTCAATGTATTTTTGTGATTTTCACCTTGAGTTCATCTTTGCTGTGAAAGTTGTTGAGCAGATGGTGGAAGTGCAGCTCAGACATCATTTTCAATAGAGACAGGAGACAGGACACATACTCGCCCTTAAAAAACAACAAATAAATACACACAGTCAGCAAACACATCTTGTCCCTGCAGGAAAACCAAATATACAAGGAGAAATCAAACCCATGCAGTTCCTACAGGAACTGAGCATTGAGCAGTGCCTGCACACATGTGCCAAAAATGCTGAAATCTTTCTCAGATGTTTCTTTTCCTTTCTAAAAACACTTAGGGAAAATCCTGCCTAAGGATTTTAAACATTTGCCAATATCTTATAATTAAGCTTCCTTCCTTTTCCTCTTCAAGTGGAGTCACTATAGTCCAGATGGCAACACGAACCTACAAATGGAAGTTTGTCATATTCAGATTAATATCAGGTTATACATATGCATGGAATCTGTTTACTCTTTTTTTATGCTATCAGTTACCCAATTTTGACAAGACAAACCAACACCAATTCTTACTTTGTTAACAAAGTTTGTGGAGAATATGTGGATTCTGTACTATTACTAAAAAAAAACCCAACAACAACCCCCCCCCCCCCCCCCCCCACAGAATTATCAAACTGACATCATCCATGCAACAAAACTAAACATTTATTCACTCATTCCTGTTATTACTTTTATATGTGGAACAAAAAAAAATGCATGTAGAGAAATCAAATCCACATTGCTCTTGTTGAAGATCCCCTTTAAGACATAATAAAAGTGGAAAGGACTGTAGTCATTCATTTATTCTCTATGCCGCTTATCCATTGCGGGTCGTGGGTGAGCTGCAGCTAATCCCAGCTGACTTCAGCTAGAAGCAGGGTATACCCTGGACATGTCACCAATCTACCATGGGGCTAACACAGAGAGACAGACATTCACACTCACATTCACACCAATGGGCAGGTGATCTAAGCTACAGTGGTGCTTGAAAGTTTGTGAACCCTTTAGAATTTTCTATATTTCTGCATAAATGTGACCTAAAACATCATCAGATTTTCACACAAGTCCTAAAAGTAGATAAAGACAACCCAGTTAAACAAAGGAGACAAAAATATTATACTTGGTCATTTATTTATTGAGGAAAATGATCCAATATTACATATCTGTGAGTGGCAAAAGTATGTGAACCTTTGCTTTCAGTATCTGGTGTGACCCCCTTGTGCAGCAATAACTGCAACTAAACATTTGCGGTAACTGTTGATCAGTCCTGCACACCGGCTTGGAGGAATTTTAGCCCGTTCCTCCGTACAGAACAGCTTCAACTCTGGGATGTTGGTGGGTTTCCTCACATGAACTGCTCGCTTCAGGTCCTTCCACAACATTTCCATTGGATTAAGGTCAGGACTTTGACTCGGCCATTCCAAAACATTAACTTTATTCTTCTTTAACCATTCTTTGGTAAAACGACTTGTGTGCTTAGGGTCGTTGTCTTGCTGCATGACCCACCTTCTCTTGAGATTCAGTTCATGGACAGATGTCCTGACATTTTCCTTTAGAATTTGCTGGTATAATTCAGAATTCATTGTTCCATCAATGATGGCAAGCCATCCTGGCCCAGATGCAGCAAAACAGGCCCAAACCATGATACTACCACCACCATGTTTCACAGAAGGGATAAGGTTCTTATGCTGGAATGCAGTGTTTTCCTTTCTCCAAACATAACGCTTCTCATTTAAACCAAAAGTTCTATTTTGGTCTCATCCGTCCACAAAACATTTTTCCAATAGCCTTCTGGCTTGTCCACGTGCTCTTTAGCAAACTGCAGATGAGCAGCAATGTTCTTTTTGGAGAGCAGTGGCTTTCTCCTTGCAACTCTGTCATGCACACCATTGTTGTTCAGTGTTCTCCTGGTGGTAGACTCATGAACATGAACATTAGTCAATGTGAGAGAGGCCTTCAGTTGCTTAGAAGTTACCCTGGGGTCCTTTGTGACTTCGCCGACTATTACACGCCTTACTCTTGGAGTGATCTTTGTTGGTCGACCACTCCTGGGGAGGGTAACAATGGACTTGAATTTCCTCCATTTGTACACAATCTGTCTGACTGTGGATTGGTGGAGTCCAAACTCTTTAGAGATGGTTTTGTAACCTTTTCCAGCCTGATGAGCATCAACAACGCTTTTTCTGAGGTCCTCAGAAATCTCCTTTGTTCGTGCCATGATACACTTCCACAAACACGTGTTGTGAAGATCAGACTTTGATAGATCCCTGTTCTTTAAATAAAACAGGGTGCCCACTCACACCTGATTGTCATCCCATTGATTGAAAACACCTGACTCTAATTTCACCTTCACATTAACTGCTAATCCGAGAGGTTCACATACTTTTGCCACTCACAGATATGTAATATTGGATCATTTTCCTCAATAAATAAATTACCAAGTATAATATTTTTGTCTCATTTGTTTAACTGGGTTCTCTTTATCTACTTTTAGGACTTGTGTGAAAATCTGATGATGTTTTAGGTCATATTTATGCAGAAATATAGAAAATTCTAAAGGGTTCACAAACTTTCAAGCACCACTGTACATATCTTCGGACTGTGGAAGGAAACCAAAGCACCGAGAGGAAATCTCGGCACAGGGAGAACATGCAGATTTGACACAGAAAGACCCTGGTTGACTGGCAGGTTCAAACCCAGAACCTGCTTGCTGTGAGGTGACAGTGCTAACCACTGCACCACTGTGCCACCCAGGACTCGAAAAAGTTACATTCCAAAAAAGTTATATTCCACTTCAGAAAATAATTAGTGAAAAACAAGATGTTCCTCAAAATACAAGAAATATTAATGATATGATCATTTGAATTCTGGCTCTGATCTCATTAACTAGCAATGTAAAATATATTTATGGGAATAGATAAAATTCCCTGATATGCTTCTGAATCCACTTGATGGCAGGTTTTGATACTTACCAACACCAGTAACTTATGAATACTTGCTGTTTTCAGGTCAGATCATTTTTAAAAAAGTAAATATGATTGTGATAATAACTGATAACAAATATAATACTATGATTATGACTAATGATTTTTCATGTTTGTCAGCCCTATGACCTGGTGACTTGTCCAGGGTATACCCCGCCTTTCACCCGTAGTCAGCTGGGATAGGCTCCAGCTTGCCTGCGACCCTGTAGAAGGATAAAGCGGCTAGAGATAATGAGATGAGATGAGATGAGATTTTTCATGTTCATCATTTTTAAATTTTAACTATTTCAAAAAACGATCCTTATTATCTTATCTACAATCATAAAAGCAGTGAACAAGAGAGGTAAAAGTGATTGAGAAGAGCTCACTGTTATCTCAGCTGTGCACTGAGGACAGCGCTGATTTCTGCTATTTTCCACCGCCTGGCTCTTACTCATGATGGATAAGAGTGTTTGCAGGAGAACATCTAATAAGCTCTCTACCATCATCTCCACCTCATCCTGTACACACAAAGACTCCTACAAGAACAGAGAAACAGCAGAGGGAATTAAAGAGCAACTCATAAGACTGTAATGCATGGTAGTACATATATATTACACACAGGGTTAGTCAAAATTATGTTAACACTAATGGATTATTTTTCTCCTGGCGATAGATGTACACCATGGGTGACAGATTAAATGATACTGTTGCTCGCTGGTTTTTGTGTTTTGAATACGATGGTGAACAGGTTGAGACCGTCCTGTAAATCATCTTGCACATATGATGTATGTTTTGTGAATAAATGGTTTCTAACATTTAAGTGTTAACATAATTTTGACTTGGATCAAAATTGTATATATATATATATATATATATATATATATATATATATATATATATATATATATATATATATACACACACACAGTGGTGCTTGAAAGTTTGTGAACCCTTTAGAATTTTCTATATTTCTGTATAAATATGACCTAAACCATCATCAGATTTTCACACAAGTCCTAAAAGTAGATAAAGAGAACCCAGTTAAACAAATGAGACAAAAATATTATACTTGGTCATTTATTTATTGAGGAAAATTATCCAATATTACATATCTGTGAGTGGCAAAAGTATGTGAACCTTTGCTTTCAGTATCTGATGTGACCCCCTTGTGCAGCAATAACTGCAACTAAACATTTCAGGTAAGTGTTGATCAGTCCTGCACAGCGGCTTGGAGGAATTTTAGCCCATTCCTCCGTACAGAACAGCTTCAGCTCTGGGATGTTGGTGGGGTTCCTCACATGAACTGCTCGCTTCAGGTCCTTCCACAACATTTTGATTGGACTAAGGTCAGGACTTTGACTTGGCCATTCCAAAACATTAACTTTATTCTTCTTTGACCATTCTTTGGTAGAACGACTTGTGTGCTTAGGGTCATTGTCTTGCTGCATGAACCACCTTCTCTTGAGATTCAGTTCATGGACAGATGTCCTGACATTTTCCTTTAGAATTCGCTGGTATAATTCAGAATTCATTGTTCCATCAATGATGGCAAGCTGTCCTGGCCCAGATGCAGCAAAACAGGCTCAAACCATAGTACTACCATCACCATGTTTCACAGATGGGATAAGGTTCTTATGCTGGAATGCAGTGTTTTCCGTTCTCCAAACATAACGCTTCTCATTTAAATAAAAAATTTCTATTTTGGTCTTATCCATCCACAAAACATTTTTCCAATAGCCTTCTGGCTTGTCCACGTGATCTTTAGCAAACTGCAGATGAGCAGCAATGTTTTTTTGGAGAGCAGTGGCTTTCTCCTTGCAACACTGCCATGCACACCATTGTTGTTCATTGTTCTCCTGATGGTGGACTCATGAACATTAACATTAGCCAATGTGAGAGATGCCTTCAGTTGCTTAGAAGTTACCCTGGGGTCCTTCGTGACCTCGCAGACTATTACACGCCTTGCTCTTGGAGTGATCTTTGTTGGTTGACCACTCCTAGGGAGGGTAACAATGGTCTTGAATTTCCTCCATTTGTACACAATCTGTCTGACTGTGGATTGGTGGAGTCCAAACTCTTTAGAGATGGTTTTGTAACCTTTTCCAGCCTGATGAGCATCAACAACGCTTTTTCTGAGGTCCTCAGGAATCTCCTTTGTTCGTGCCATGATACACTTCCACAAACATGTGTTGTGAAGCTCAGACTTTGATAGATCCCTGTTCTTTAAATAAAACAGGGTGCCCACTCACACCTGATTGTCATCCCATTGATTGAAAACACCTGACTCTAATTTCACCTTCAAATTAACTGCTAATCCTAGAGGTTCACATACTTTTGCCACTCACAGATATATAATATTGGATCATTTTCCTCAATTAATAAATGACCAAGTATAATATTTTCATCTCATTTGTTTAACTGGGTTCTCTTTATCTACTTTTAGGACTTTTGTGAAAATCTGATGATGTTTTAGGTCATATTTATGCAGAAATATAGAAAATTCTAAAGGGTTCACAAACTTTCAAGCACCACTGTGTATATATTATATATATATATATATATATATATATATATATATATATATATATATATATAATTTTGACTTGGATCAAAATTACACACACACACACACACACACACACACACACACACACACACACACACACAGGGTTTTATATATATATAAAGGTAAAACTATGACAGTCGCAGAATGTGAGAGTATACCTGAGCACTAGTGTTGAGGATGGAGAAAATGCTGCTCAGGATTTTGGCACACAGCAGTAGCTCTCTCTGCTGCCTCAAGTGCAAGTGAATGTGATGTAGTACTACGGGAAGCAAAATACTCCGAGATTCTGGGAGAGAGAAATGTTATGAGGCATTTATTGGATATGTAGTGCAAGTACTGAGCTATTATTTAGGAAACCTTCAAATAAAATTTGTAATGGTCCATTCATTCTTCCTTCATTTTCCTTCCACATTTCCTGGTAGAGGTTGTGATGGCAAGAGGCTACAAATGTCAGTCTAGACTTCTCCATCTTCAGCCATACATTTCAGCAACTCTTAGGCTAGACCTTCCCAAGCTAACTGTGATAGAACCTCTCCAGTGGGTCCCACCATATTCCTGAAGTACCTTCCATAACAAACGTCAAGGCACACAATCATAGAACTTCTCTAAATCTACACACCACTGCAACCTTGCCAGAAGGTTTTGAACCACCGTAATCTCAGCAACTGATATGGACTCTAAAACATCAGTGATTTTTGGCACTGCCTCCTGGGTGGGCATGTCCACTGGATGGAAGGTATTCCTTAAAGATCCATCACTCAACAAAGGTCAACACTCCCCCGTACTAGCTATTGCAGAGCTTGTGCTTGGTCTCATGTCCCACTCCTGAGGCACCAAATGGTTTGCCAGAACCTCTTTGGGGTCACCTGAATGTCTTTTTCATTGGCCTCTCTCCTGCCCTGCCTCCGCTTTTGCTTCTGCAACTGCTTTTGCTGCAGCCCTCTGGCTCTCCTACACTGGCTCTCCTATACTCCTACATGTAATTGAATCAGGAGAGCACTTCATGAGCAATATTCAGAAACCATTACTCCTTCAACTTGACACCTTCCCTCACCATTGGTGTACACCCATGCATCCTAGGGCTATTGTCATGACAAATCATAAGACGACCGCAATCTCAACAGACACATGTCCTACCTGGGAAGTAGAAAAGCCTGCTATCCACAGTACGTGAGATTGACTGGAGTTTAACCACATCCATGGACTGGCCAATGTCCACAGTACTGGGCATGCTTGCTAGCGTCCCTCTCACCAGCTCAGCCACCTCCTGCACTGTGAACATCTGCAGCAGCTCGTCAAAGATGTCTGGAAAACTGGTCAGTAATGTGGCCTAAACAGGGTAAGAGGAAAAATTTTACCACCCAAAGTGTCATTAACTGCAGCTTGTTCTTTTCAATCCTTCATGAATTCCAAAACTAAAATGTCCTTGTTTCAACTTCAGAATAATATGCATGTGTTCCTCTCTCATTCCTCATGATGCCAAAACTCAATTATGAATTCGACTATTGGATCAAGCAAATATTACAAATGTGTATGCATCACCTGTGTGCAGACAAGTGTTTCAGCGTTTCGTCCATCCAGGCTGAGCAGAAAACGGATGGAGTGGAAGAGTTCATGAATGCTGGCTCTAAACTGCTCCTCTTCCATACCACATGTAGCCCGTGAGTACAGAGACCGAGACTGAACAATAAACTTAAACAGGTATTCCAGTGCCTAAAATCCCCACCACACACACACACACACACAATACATATATATATATATTTCTGAATGCAGATTAAATGTGTTTAGGATGGGTAAGTTGCAAACTGGAAGGGCTTTATGCGAATATGTTTTTTTTTTTTGTAACAAATTCAAACACTGCCATTGATTATAGTAATTAAAGGACAAAAGTAAGAAGTTGGGTTAAAAAAAATGCAAAGGCAAATGCAGTGATATTGGATAAGAGAGCACTCTAACCAACCTAGTACATTGTGATTGTGCCCTCAACAAAAAGTTATTGGCCAAACTTTCAGCTGAGCTGTATTATTCTGTTTTCACATCACATGTTAAAAATATTATTCAAGTTTGGCTGGTGTTTTCATTTTCTGTCAATATTTTCCCCGTGAGGTAAACAGGAGAGTTATATGACAATTTTGCTCAGTTACGTCATTATTTCTGGTTGTGAAAAAAATCATCTGTTAATCTCTGTAGCAAAAAAAAAAGTTTTAGCAATGGCCAGGTCGCACCTTCACCAGTGCCTGTACTGCATCAGGCAGTGGAATTTACAAGCATGTGCTAGAAATACAGAATCAAGATGCATCACAACACTGTAAAGAGCATTAAACTTAAATACAGCTGCATACCCAATGAAGATTCTGTATGTTTCGATATGGCTTTCTTGAATCTGCATCAGTGTACATTAGTGTCCTTGATTCTAAGAACAAGCACCTAAGGCTTGAATTGGATGACCTCATAAACAGGTACAGACAGTGCAAAAATTGTAAAAAGTGAAGTCAATTGTCTTGCAATTTTACTTGAAACATTTTTTAGTGGACAGAGCACATAGGCTTGATATTGAGAGGATAACAAACACCCGTGTTCTTCTATTCAACAATCAGACACACCATTTCCAAACTAAAGGATGAATCATCCAGCTGATAATAGAAAAAAGATTCTTATTAGACAGAGGCTCCAAAAGTCACATTTCCCTTGGCCACAGCACGCATGTATCCAGGAAGAGAGCAGTGCTCGCCCCCACTAAGGCTAAATTAAGGCAAGCCATCTAGAACTTCTGCCTACTCTTCCTGGTCATTGTATTTGGACAGACACAAACATGATTCTGGCTTATCTGCAAAGGCAGAGGCGTTTACTGACAACATACAACTGACACCTGACAAAAGACGGTAGATTTTTTTCACTGCATCTAATCAATGTAATGACAGTCTCTATATCCAGTACACCCTGCAGTCATAAAACCCATAAGAGGCAGCCATAGGTGCTTTCAACTGGAGGATCTTTTTCATAATTCTTAGAACTGCTGGAGGAAGTTCTCCCTTTTTTGTGTGTCCACGCTGCAGGAACTGAGAACGATTGTAGTTCTTAGAATGCTGTTTTGAGGGACTTTTCTAGCTCCAACTTCAGGATAGGTACTCTCCCAGCACAAGAAGAACCATGAGTGACGTAAGTGCATGGTGATTGGTCAGACATGAGACAATGCAGCACCAGCAACCACAGCTTTAAAAAAATCTGTGTTCAATGTTAGCTGTGTAAAAAACAGCTTTTAACATTAGCAATAAAAAAAAAAAACATGGACAAATAGCCGGACATTGAAATCCAGGTTTTATTGAGCCTATATGTGATAGAGGAAATACAGCGCAATTTTGAG
Source organism: Neoarius graeffei (assembly GCF_027579695.1). Lineage (NCBI taxonomy): Eukaryota > Metazoa > Chordata > Actinopteri > Siluriformes > Ariidae > Neoarius > Neoarius graeffei. The sequence goes on from NC_083578.1 coordinate 30,541,971, forward strand.
GTCACACACACATCACATTATCTCTAGCCGCTTTATCCTTCTACAGGGTCGCAGGCAAGCTGGAGCCTATCCCAGCTGACTACTGGCGAAAGGCGGGGTACACCCTGGACAAGTCGCCAGGTCATCACAGGGCTGACACATAGACACAGACAACCATTCACACTCACATTCACACCTACGGTCAATTTAGAGTCACCAGTTAACCTAACCTGCATGTCTTTGGACTGTGGGGGAAACCGGAGCACCCGGAGGAAACCCACGCGGACACGGGGAGAACATGCAAACTCCGCACAGAAAGGCCCTCGCCGGCCCCGGGGCTCAAACCCAGGACCTTCTTGCTGTGAGGCGACAGCGCTAACCACTACATCACCGTGCCGCCCGCAATTTTGAGGTGTCCAAGCAAAATATAAAAATCCATGCTAGCATTTCCTGCTAGCTAGCTGCTTACGTTACTTACACATTCCTATTAACTTTTTGGTCATAATCCACCAGAAGTCATATATAATATCAGTGGTGACAAAAAGCATGTGAAATTATTTTTTTTACTCACAGCTCATAGAAGAAACATCAAGCAGAGAAACATCAGGAAAACCAGAATAGCCAAAATTGATCATTTGTTCTGAATATGTCCCCACCTTAATGTCCTCTATACTTTCTGATTGGATTACTGATTAAAGGAGACATATTATACCACTTTTTCTAAGTCGACAGTTCCCTTAGGTCTTAATGAAATTTCTGTGACATGCTTTGGTTAAAATACTACACGGATAAACCATCACAGCACCCTTTACACCTTGTGAACTGCAGACAACAGAACAGTTCCCAGGCTTAGCTTGCTTCGACATTATGCTAGCAATTCTGACACTTGCGAGAGAAAAAAGGCGCACATTCACAAAGGTAGTTCTCAAGCCGTGGTTGCAGATACCCAGTTGGGGGGGTGAAGGGGATTGGGGGGTTGGGGATATAATTCTTGACATAAGGAGGGGAACCAAATCTGAATGGCTTGTTGAATCATATGTTTTCTGACCTATACAGCCCAAAATAAACTGAGTGGCTTGTCTTATTTCAGAGTTTGTGGGTAGGTAGGCACTCCAGGTACCCAAATGTATGTGTATAAGCACTGGAAAAGTGAGTTTTTCTTAATATGTCTCCTTTAACAGTAAATATACACTATTTCACTATTTTTGAGTTTGCATTCTGGGAATTATGAGGAGAAAATAATACTTTACATACAGTATCACAACATGTTTTTGTTATTGCTGGTGACAGCTGTGACTTCAGAATACAAACAAATGATTTAATCTCGAACTCTTCAACAGTTTAATTTAATTCAATTCAATTTAATTTTCCCCAAATTATAGAAATTGTACAAAGCAGTGGTCTCATTTAACAACTAAGTGGACACATAGTTTTATGCGTTGATGGTGCATATACAGTTGTAGTCAGAAGTTTACATACAGTGACATGAATGGCATCTTGGATATGAATGCCATGGCAATATTTGGGCTTTCAGTAATTTCTTTGAACTGTTCTTTTTCTGTGGCAGAAGGTACAACATACATCTTTAATTAAAAAAAAACACACTAGAATTTGGTGCACAAGTTTTAATTTTCTTTGGGTTTTCTGAAATCAACACAAGGTCAAAATGATACATACAGGGTCAAAAATATACATACAGCACACCTAATATTTGGGTAAAATGTCTCTTTGCAAGATTCACCTTGACCAAACATTTTTGTTTACCATTAACAAGCTTCTGGCAGAATTCTAGTTGTATATTTCATGACTCTTCATGGTAGAATTGGTAGAGTTCATTTAATTTTTTTTTCTTGGCATGGACTCAACTTATAAGCACGGTCCATATATTTTCAATAGGGTTGAAGTCAGGACTTGTTTAAAGCTTAATGTTAGCTTGCTTTATCCTCCACAACCAGTTTTGATGCATGTTTGGGTTCATTGTCCTGTTGTAAGTCCCAAGTCGTGTTCAAGTTTCTGATGGTTTATGTTGAAGAATTCTGAGTTAGTCCTCCTTCTTCATTATTCCATCCACTTTGTGAAATGAACCAGTTCCACTGGCAGCAAAACAGCCCGAGAGCATGATGATCCTACCACCACCACCAGTTGGTACAGTGTCCCTCTGTACATGGTGGCCATTGTGGCCAAACAGCTCAATCTTTGTCTCATCTGACCATACAGCTATCCTCCAGAAGGCTTTTTTCTTTGTCCGTGTGGTCAGCTTCAAACTTTAGTTATGCTTGAAGGTGTCAATTTTGGAGCAGGGGGTTATTTCTTGGATAGCAGCCTCTTAGTCCATGGTGATGTAAAACTCACTGAACTGTAGACAGTGACCCATCAGCTTCCAGTTCATGGCAGGGCTGTGCCATGGTGGTTCCCAGCTTGTTCCTGACCATCCAAACCAATTTCCTTTCAGCTGAGGGTGACAGTTTGGGTTTTCTTGAAGCAAAGTGGCTTGGCAAAGTGACTACATCTCACAATACCTTGTATACAATTGTTTGAACTGATCTTGGAATTTGCAGTTGTTTAGAAATGGCTCCAAGAGACATTCCAGAGTTGTGTACATTTGCGATCCTCTTTCTTAGATCTGTACTGAGCTCCTTGGACTTTCCCATTGTATTGTGTGCTGGTCAATCCAACGAGTGCTGTAAACAAACCCTTTTTATGAAGGCACAGAGAAGCTACCAGCTGTAGTCAATAATGATCACTTACAGGAAGTTAAGAGACCTCAGCCTTGGCAAGATAAAAGACATTTTGGAAGTTTCAGCACCTCTGAATTAATAATCTAAGTGAGCAAATGTAAATTTTTAACCCTGTATGTATAATTTTGACCCTGTGTTGATTTCAGAAAACCCAAAGAAAATTAAAACTTGTGCACCAAATTCTAGTCCTTTTTTAAATTAAAGATGTATGCTGTACAATCATTCTGCCACAGAAAAAGAACAGTTTAAAGAAATTACTGAAAGCCCAAATATTGCCATGACATTCATATGACATTCATGTCACTGTATGTAAACTTCTGACCACAACTGTACATCTCTCTGCACACAGAATTATATTTTTTAAGTGCTTCTTGTGCTTTAAGATGTGCATATGCACCTATCAGCCATAACCTTAAAAACACCTGCTGAATATTCTGTCCCCCTTGTGCTGTTAAAACAGTTCTGACCCACTGAAGCATGGACTCCACAAGACCTCTGAAGGTGTGGTATCTGGCACCAAGATGTTAGCAGCAGATCCTTTAAGTCTTGTAAGTTGTGAGGTGGGGCCTCCACGGATCGAACTTGTTTGTCCAGCACATCCCACAGATGCTCGATCGGCTTGAGATCTGAAGAATTTGGAGACCAAGCTCTTCAAACCATTCCTGAACAATTTTTTTTGTGTGGCAGGGAGCATTATCCTGCTGAAAGAGGCCACTGCTATTAGGGAATACCGTTGCCATGAAGTGGTGTACTTGGTCTGCAACAATGTTTAGGTAGGTGGTACATATCAAAGTAACAATTCACATGAATGCCAGGATCCAAGGTTTCCCAGCAGAACATTGCCCAGTGCATCACACTGCCTCTGCAGGCTTGACTTCTTCAACCAGTGCATCCTGGTGCCATCTCTTCCCCAGGAAAGTGAAGCACATCCACTCAGTTGTCCACATGATATAAGAGAAAATGTGATTCATCAGACCAGGTCACCCTCTGCCATTGCTCCATGGTCCAGTTCTGATGCTCACATGTCCACTGTCGGTGCTTTCAGTGGTGGACAGGGGTCAGCATGGGCACTCTAACCAGTCTGTGGCTATGCAGCACCATATGCAGCAACCTGCTATGCACTGTCTGTTCTGATACCTTTATGTCATAGCCAGCATTAACTTTTTCAGCAATTTGTCCTACAGTAGCTCATCTGTGGGATCGGACCAGACAGGCTAGCCTTTGTGTCCCAAATGCATCAACGAGCCTTGGGTGCTCATGACCCTGTCACCAATTTACTGCTTGTCCTTCCTTGGACCACCTTTGGTGGGTACTAACCATGGCATACCACAATACCTGCTGTTTTGGACATGCTCTGACCTAGTTGTCTAGCCATCACAGTTTGGCCCTTGTCAAAGTCATTCAGATCCTTACACTTGACAATTTTTCCTCCTTACAACACATCAACTTTGTGAATTGACTGTTCACTTGTTGCTTAATATATCCCTTGTATATGTGCCATTGTAATGAGAAAATCAATGTTATTTGCTTCACCTTTCACTGGTTTTAATGTTATGGCTGATTGGTGTATTTACACACACTCCTGATCAGGCATATGCAGGAACCTGGAGTGGGAAGAAAATCAGCATAATTGACAGCATAATTACTGCCCACAACAAGGTGCAGACAGGTGACACAGATGAAACGTAGAGTAAAACTGGGCAAAAGACACATCTAAAGATTGAGTGGGATGATGCGGCTTTGGGCAGGGAGGAACACGTTTTAAAGAAACACAGGAAACTCTATGCCGGGGCCGTGCATACTTCCTTGTATGTACTGACAGATCTTATGCACAAATTTAGACTTCATTCTACACGTTTTGATAAATGAGACCCCAGAAGTGTTAGCAGCTATGACATATTACTCATAGGAGCAGCTATGACATATTACTCAAACAAACTTGACATTAAGTTTCACCCACACCATATATGATATAGAGCGCAATCCATTACCAACACTAAACTATACTCTTATATAAACCATCACAGCAGTACTCCATAATAATGCACTTAACTATCACTCATGTACAAAATTCATTCATTCTTTATCCTTAATCATGTTTTATCCTAGTCACAGAAGATCCAGAACCTATCCCTCTAGGAAGGCATACACCCTACATGGGATGCCAGTCTAGCACAGGGCACAAACCTGGAGGCAATTTAGCAACATTAATCTATATGTTTTCAGGAGTTGGAAGGACACTGTAGAGTACCTGGAGAATCACTGTGTGACCTCATGTGCAAACTTGCTAATCAATGGATTTATGAAGGTAGCTTTACCTCAGAGGCAGAATGAAATTTACTGGTTAGTAACCCATGGGGATAGCTTTTCAAATGCTGCCTCAGAGGCAGTACACAATTTTCCACTTGTATTTCTCTAGTTAAATATTTAGACTACTATCAAGCTAGCTAAATTGTAAGCGAACGTTAACTCACCAAATAACTACCTAGGAAACTCACAAGAAAATATAGTCTGTTGACTGTAGATTTCTTAGCATTGTTTTAACAACACCATCATAAACAACAAACATGGCATTTATCAAAAACATTTATAGCTAACACTATCTAGATAGCTAGCTACCTACCTAGCTAACAAGCAAATGTTAATGATCAAAAGGGTTTATATACCTCATGAGGCTAGGTAGCTTTCTGAGTGGTTTTCTAGTTTATATCCAGGTCAGACGGCAGAAAGACGCATGCTGTGACCTGCGATCGGTCGGGTGGCGACTGATCGCTGGTGGACGCAGGTGTTTTGCGTCAAATCCTTTATTGTGGTCAGACGTATTGCAAGACACAGAGTTTTTAAGCTTTTATGACAGGACGCAACCAGTCAGAAGCAGATGCAGCTAGATGCAGATTGACGCAGCGCACAGAAAACCTTTAAAATATATAAGGCCATAAGACTGCTTGCAGTTGTTGTAAACTATTTGCAGGTGCAGTCTGTGTCTACCTGCGATGCATTGCAGCCATCTCTAAAGACTTGTCTTCCCCTGCGTCAGAAGGTCAAAACTGTCAGATATTCCAACACTGTCAGGACTTTTGGCCACCACCAAGATACATAGACATGCCCACTCACACACACAAGTCTGGGATCAGCTACACATTTTCAAGCATGCTACTGACCCTCATAGCGTCCTGGATGTGGTCCTGTCGCACAACCTCAGCAGAACGATCCATATACCACTTCAGACAGCGGATCAGCTCTCTACACACAAACACAAACATTTTGAAAGAGACTTTTGGACTGATGTGTAACAAGAAATGTGCTATACAGCATTCTAGTACAGAAGGAGCAACAACAAAAAAAGCTTTAAATAACCTACCCTGCACAATAGTCAAATATTCAGAGTCCTCATATTTGTTAAAATTAGTCATGAAATTATGAATAATAAAATATCAAGGTGTTATTGCAGTTGAAAAACTGAGGTCAATTTAGAACTCAATAAAATGTTAACGACTACTGCTAAGTCAATTTGGGGCCCTGGAAGGAAATATTTTTCAATTTTAGGCAGTTACTCATCAGTCCTCATATTCTACATCAAATAAAATGATGACCAATCTAGTGCAAAATAACGTTCAATTTTCTAAACTTATTAACATAATGGACAAATTCGCTCTATTTATTATAGAACCTACATCATTTTTTAAGCAATGTAAAAATGAAGATTTTTTTTTTGGTGAAAATTGTGCTTCAAAATCCTGTGGTATACGATTTACTTGTAGGCCAGTGCTCCTGCAAACTGGTTGTGTATGTAGGCATCCATAACTGGGCGAAAATGGTAATACCGTGGATCCCTGAGCAGGTTAATGATGAACACCTGAAACACATGTACATAAACATATTTTAATAATAATTAAACACTGATACTCCTTTATTAAATATGAGCAAAACTAATGGCACAGAAGTTAGGAATATTTTCAATACTTTGAAGTATTTATTATTTATAAATGCAGTTGAGCCAAAGAAAAAAAGTTTCTTACCAGTGACTGAAATACAAGTGGTCCATATTTGTCAATGTTGTCATCAAGAAGAGAGAACAGTGTGTCCAGTACATCCTGCAGAAACTACAAAAGCACAGAACACACCACCATACAGGAATATGTGTATACATGTACAATAATTGTTTGTGCGTGTGTGTGTGTGTGTGTGTGTGTGTGTGTGTGTGTGTGTGTACCTTAACAATTTCCTCTCCGTTAATTACTCGAAGGCGGCCTAAGACGTCCAGAACTCTCTCAGGATTAGCTTTCCATTTTAACAGTGTAAGAAGATCCACTGTCCACACACCCACCCACGCGCGCGCGCGCACACACACACACACACACACACACACACACACACACACACACACACACACACACACAGTGCTTGACATGTAAAGTAGCTCAATTTCTATTGAATACCGTAGATGAATGAATTAGTTCACCACTATAAATGACAGTCAGTCACTGTTGTGTGTGGTTATTTACATGTTGTGAACTATGCTTTTATTGAAATGGTTCTTCACAGGAACTGAGTTAACAACATTTTTAAGGTAGCCTATTCATGTTAATAGAACATTTCCAAGTCGAGTCATACAAGCATTCAGCTTTAAAAGATGTCTGAGCAAAATGGAACGCTTTCAAATAAATGTTTTCCATCTGATGGTGCCATTTGTATCATCGTCCTTATTTCAGTCGAAAAGTGCGATTGTGCCATCAGGCAAAACCAAAACAGGAACATAAATGCTGCTACAAGATGTTTGCTGCCCCCTTAATGTTTAATGAACAGCCTGCAAAAAACCTTTAAATTCTTGTAATGGTCATACAAATCAAAGCTTAAGCTGGGTCTCAGAAGCATAAACCAAACTCAAACATCATACAGCAGTGAGCAATGATGAAACTTTTTTTTTTCTTCAGTGCTTTATTGTTTGGCATCTGATGATCTGATGTTAATGGTTATGAAAATTGCTTTTTTAAACCTTACTGGTTTTTCAATATTTTCAAATATTTAGAATTCCAATATTTTGTAGCTTTGCGATCAAGTTTTATTCAAAGTGATAAAAAAGAAGCATTACAGCTAATATATTTAGCATAATGGTGAGATGATCAAATCTGTGTGTGTGTGTGTGTGTGTGTGTGTGTGTGTGTGTGTGTGCGCGCGCATGTGTACATACCGTTCTGTGTGAGCTTTGTGGAAACCAATATGGTGCTGATGCAAAAACTCTCCTTGTTGCTGCGCTGGAAAGGAAATGAAGCTGGAATAGCAGGACAGCTGTTTAGGTCTGCCTTACTGCATGGCATACTCAAATACAGGCCTTGATTGGTAAATGTTGTGTTCTCATCACACTAGAGAGAGAGAGAGAGAGAGAGAGAGAGAGGTTCGTAACTGCTTTCAGCAAGCACATTGTATTCCTTGATCCATTCATTTTGTATGTTCTATACGTTTATTGCATAGCTTTGTTGAATCCTCAATTCTGATTGGTCAATTACAACATTCTACGGTTTGTATATGGTCTACGTATAACAGACTGTTGTTATGGACCATGTCATTAGAGGAAGCAATAAAATCATTTTTAAATCAATAAAATCCATCCATCTTTCCCTTTCCTATACTGCTTATCTGTCAGGATCACAGGGAAGCTGGAGCCAATCCCAGCTGACTTTGGGCGACTGGCAGGGTACACCCTGGGCAGGTCGCCAATCTATCACAGGGCTAACACAGAGACAAACAACCATTCACACTTGCGCACACACACACCTATGGGCAATTTAGAGTAGCCAGTTGACCTAATTTGCATGTCTTTGGACTGTGGGAGGAAACCGCAGCACCTGGAGGAAACCCATGCAGGCACAAGGAGAACATGCAAACTCCACACAGAAAGGCCCCAGTTGGCCACAAGGTTCAAACCCAGAACCTTCTTGCTGTGAGGCAACAGTGCTAACAACTGTTCCACCACGCTACCCCGTATTATATTTAAATAGCAATGACAGGCCATTTTTTAAAGTAGTTGTCATAGCGTTGTGTAATGTATCAAATTAAAGAGCATGAAGATCTGAATTGAAAACTTGTTTAATTTTGTAAATATGCCTTAAAAAAACAACGTTATGAACATTTGAAAATCCAATGTTTTATAAAATTTCCATTTCTGCCCGTTGCCCCGGTCACAAACCAGCACTCATTTTCCATCGGTTTAATTTTCCATTCATGGGAAAAAAAACTCAATCAGAAATTAATATATCAAAAAGCCAAAAATAAAGAGATTTAGAATTTTGAGTGTCAGAGTAAGAATTACAGATCAAGGCTTCTTCTTGTGCAGCACGGTGGTGTAGTGATTAGCACTGTCACCTCACAGCAAGAAGGTCCTGGGTTTGAGCCCAGTGGCTGGCGAGGGCCTTTCTGTGTGGAGTTTGCATGTTCTCCCCGTGTCTGCGTGGGTTTCCTCCGGGTGCTCTGGTTCCCCCCACAGTCCAAAGACATGCAGGTTAGGCTAATTGGTGGCTCTAAAATTGACCGTAGGTGTGAATGTTTGTTTGTCTCTGTGTCAGCCCTGTGATGACCTGGCGACTTGTCCAGGGTGTACCCTGCCTCTCGCCCATAGTCAGCTGGGATAGGCTCCAGCTTGCCTGCGACTCTGTAGAACAGGATAAGTGGCTACAGATAATGGATGGGCTTCTTCTTGTATATCACGATTATGCACCTAGAAGGCTTAAAAGTAATACATCAGTGAAATTGGTCCATCCTTTGTGTTTAAACATAAAAGCCAGAATTTAGCGGGTATGTTCATTTTAAATTGTGGACACCAAGCATGACTAATGACGGTGGTACTCAAATGCACTGTGTATAAGAGGGTTCAATTTTTGTTCATTCTCTTCAAAACAGTATTACTGATATTTATACACCTTCTCATTTTTTTTTCCATGAAAAAAAATTAGGAAACTCGCTGATTTTTAGGAAGGATATCATATTGTCCTCTGATCCGATCTTATTGGAAATATTCAGCCAATTTTATTGGAAAAATCAAGTCAACATGAGAGATTCGACCACTAGGTGGGAATCATGAGTTTCAACCTGATTGAACCAACAGTGAGCGAGCTGGAAGCAACAACAAAACACACGGACCGGTGACAAATATCACTAAAAACCCCAAGATGGTGGCATCCGTAAATCTGGTGTATTGCATTACAGAACATTAAAAAACGCTTAAAGTAAAAGCTCATCACAACGCTACACAAAATTAACAATATATTCCGTAAATATGTTATTTATTATTGACTCAACACTAGTTTTATGTAGATTAAACACTTTTAAATGTCTTTAAAGGCCAAATGAAAGCATGCTGTTCTCCCATACAAACGTATGGGAGGTTCATCAGTGCAATGGCGTGCTGTCAAGCCTAATTAAAAAAAAAAAAAGTAACTCTTCAACCAAAAGAAAAGTTTTCTCATCTCATCATCTCTAGCCACTTTATCTTTCTACAGGGTCGCAGGCAAGCTGGAGCCTATCCCAGCTGACTACGGGCGAAAGGCGGGGTACACCCTGGACAAGTCGCCAGGTCATCACAGGGTTGACACATAGACACAGACAACCATTCACGCCTACGGTCAATTTAGAGTCACCAGTTAACCTAACCTGCATGTCTTTGGACTGTGGGGGAAACCGGAGCACCCGGAGGAAACCCACACGGACAACATGCAAACTCCACACAGAAAGGCCCTTGCCGGCCACGGGGCTCGAACCCGGACCTTCTTGCTGTGAGGCGACAGCACTAACCACTACACCACCGTGCCACCCAAGAAAAGTTTTGGTTAATGCAAATTATAATTACTTAAAGCTACAGTGCATATTGTTTAAAAAAAATAAGATGGCAATTCACTCAAGGAAGAAAAATAATACTTTATAATCTGATGTTCCTGAGCTGTTGTGAGTCACCCTGACAATTCACAGTTAGCACTGTGTCAGGGGAATCAGTTCAGAATTGGAGGGAATTGTATACGCCTACATCAGATGCCAGCTAAGCTATAGCAAACGTCATCATGCCCTACTTTTAGGCACCAAAGAAGTTTAAAATATACCAGGACTGGCACGAGCCAGCAGCCAGAGAGTGTGGTGTGAGAGTGTAAACAAAGCAAACAGAAATGAGATGGTAAAAGAGTCTGATAATATACTATAAGAGGGAAAATGACTCATGATTGGGCATGATAGAGTTTTTGCTTTTCTTCTTGCTAACTATGTAATGCATTTATTTTCTTTCTAATTTGGTGGGAAGCTCATAAATGATAGATGATAATCAAATGATTTATCCTTGTCTGGATCAAAACATGGTTGAGAACTTCTTGAATGTTTTGATACTACACTATTCGTGTCATTACCCTTTAGGCATACCGCTTGGTGTGCATTAGATTTGGGTGGTATCTATTTTTACATACCTTCACGCTGTCTTGACATTTCACGGGGGTATATGGTAAATTATGGTATTTGTGAATGAAAAAAAAAGACTAAAAGCTCCTTAAAAGAGTAAAAGCTGAGCTGCTGAACGGACATGATGTGCATGGCAGACTGGCAGTTGAATGAAATCATGTGGCTAATAAACTGCCTTTGTAGTTGGAAGAAGTCATCTCAAGGTAAAGTTTTATATGGTACTATTCTCATGATTCCATATGTAGTTATATTTAGCTAAGAGACCCGTGTGTGTGTGTGTGTACCTTATATACATAAAGCTCATGGCACTCATCCCCTAAGGTGGTTCCATCCTCCCTCATGAGTGGAGTGAAAGAGAATCCAAACAGCTTCTTCTCTCCTTTATCTTTAGCTAAAAACAAGAGAAGCACAAAAATGTATACATGTCTGACACCATGATGTTATTCAATGTGAAATATGACGCAGTGTTGCAGTACTTGAGACTAGTCCCAAGACCACTTTTTGAAGGTCTCGGTCTCATCTCGGAATCCGCCGCATTTTTACTCGGTCATGTCTCGGTCTCAGACATAGAGGACTCGGGATTTAATTTCAAGACTGGTCAAGACCACAACTGCGGCGACTTCACTAAATTGCCTGTGCATTGTCTGATTTATTTGTTAACATCATTACTGTGACTGGATGTAAAATTTCCTGTTTTAAATGTGACCAATAACATGACGCATTGCGAATTTGAAAATTTCCTTCCTGTTAACAGCTGTCACCCCTCCCCTGCCCCTCTTCACACACACTGAGCTGGTTCTGGTCTTGACTCGGTCTCGCCTTGCCTTGGTCTTGACTTGAACTCACCCCTCAAAGTTCTGATCTTGTCTTAGTCTCAATACACTTTGGTCTTGGTAATGACTTAGTCTCGGTTTAGGTGGTCTTGACTACAACACCAATGACATGATTATCACACCGATATTCAGATGGTAAAAGAGTGTGCAGTGCAGCAAGACTCGAAAAATGGCAAAATTATTATTTTTAAATTATATAAAAAGCTCTACTCATAGACATAGACTATAATGTTTTGATGTTTTTAATATTCATCCTTTGATCCATAACCCCATTTTGAAATAATTGACTGTGGAAGCTGTGGAATTGGGTACACAGTACATAGTATAAAGGTTTAAAACTAGACGGCCTTTCGATTTCATAAAATCGGTGAAATTTAGTTCCCTCTGAAATTTGGTCATTGTGATATATGTTTATTTCTGTAATATCTCACAAAATATCAAGCCGTTCTGTGGCTGGAAAGTTATTTAATTTGAGGGGATTCCCTAGCAAATAATGTGCATGAAATCGCTTGCTTCACGCAGTCAAGCAGACAGAGGAAGTCCATATGCGCATGCGCAGGTTTACCTTCTTCTTCTTCTTCTTTTGGGTTTTACGGCAGCTGGCATCCACAGCATTGCATTACTGCCATCTACAGGTTTACCTTCTATCATTCTGTTGCTTAATGAACAGCTGATCACACCGAGGTGCTTGCTTTCTGCCGAGATTTATTAGTTTGGTCCTGTGTTTCCTTTCCTTCGCAACATAACATCTCTTCTTCTTGTTTTCCGTTCCTGTAGTCGGTCTTTCCAGTTTCATTCACATTCTCCACTGTACTCTCCTGTTTCAAATTTGTATCCCACAATGCCTTGCGCAAAAGGGGAAAGCCCACCACGTGATGCATGACGTAGTATCTTGAATTGGGTCATGGTGAAGCAGGAAAAAAATAGCGGAGAATTTAGGGCCACGTGGCCCTAAATTCATTAATTGTTCTATTTAAAAAATAAAAAAACTAATAAAATTGGAAGTCTGTGATTCAAATTCAGTAGCTTTCAGTCCACTGAACAAAAATAATTGGGTGTCAGAGAAAATTCTTTTTATGACCTACACTTGAAAAATCTGAAAGGCAGTCTACCTTTAAGTATATATTGTATTGTAAGTGTATCTAGCCCAGAATATTTTGTTTTAATTGTAAGTACATATGGCATGTGAATTATTAGACAGGCAGTACTCACTGGAGCAATGCCTGAACTCGAAGCGTAGGTGCGAGCCACGAAAGCGCTCAATAGGAATGGGCAGTTTGAGGCTTTCACTCCAGCGGGGACTGTTGTTGTGATACAGGACAAAGGAGCAATGTTCGCTAACATTCAGTTCTCCACAGCCCAAACTAATACAATCCTGAGGAGAAAGGGAGACAAACAGAATATATACACCTATAAACCTGGAATTTCCTGGAATACACTTCAGAGGACCTTAAAACACAAGCTATTATGATATCCAAACATCTTATTCCCTCTAAGAACACAAATAACATTCATAACTATATATTATTCAAATTTACATCGGTATTTTAGTAGTAGAAATAACAGACAATAAAAGCACTTGCTGAATTCTCATGTGCGTTTGTGAGTGATCACTCAAGTGTAAGCACTCTAGGATTTACTGTTTATAACAGATGATTCCTCATCTCAATGATTTCAACTCAGGAAATTTGGCACATCTGGAATTAATTACTTCTCTAATACATGTTATTAATTTAATTAATTATTGGGTTTTCTGTGCATAATAGCCACAACTAAATAGTTTGCTCTTACATGTTACAGATCAAATTATTTTATGGAAAGAAGCAATTTTAGACCAGGTGAGTCAGCAGATGTTGCACATCCTGTTGCATCAATCCTCTTCATGGAAGGAGATTCATTTCTGACCACCACAAACTGGATGAAAATGGGTATAAGTATGCTTACACCCAATCGAATGAACAATGCACAAGTGTTGTACCACTAAATAATGCAGTAACAGTTTTTGTATAGTCCAATTTCGACACTACAAAAAGTCAACTAACCATCTACAGTATAGTCCATCAACAGTCAGTCAGGTAACGGTCATGAACAATCTCAACAAAATGGCAAACTGTATGGTTTTTAATGTTTAGGAGATAAATCAATACGCAATTGTGGCAGCGGGGGCGTGGTCAAGCGCCGGTCTGTGACAGGAGGGCGGAGTCAGGGAAGGTAAGTGGCAGAATCACGTCACCTGAGAGCAATTAACCTGTTTGTGTGTCTTCCCAGTGACTGCGCCCTATATCAGGAGGGAGAGCGAGAGCAGAAGGAGCTCAACCCTGAACCAGACGCCGGTTGTGTGTCTGTCATTGTTATACTGAAAAGTGTGGCAATAAAGCCCTTTATAAAACCTGATCTCTGTCCTGCCGTCCTCTGTGCTCCACCCACACGTAGGGTCTCTTACAGTGGTGCCGAAACCCGGGACAGTGGAGCACCAAACCAGCAGCCCCATGGAATCCTCCCCGTTCGCCGATCTGGTCCACGCCCTCGCCACGGCTCAGCAAAGCCAGCACCAGGCACTCGTTACGCTCCGAAAGGAGCAGGAGCAGCGCTTCGAAGCCCTGGTGCTGGCCCAGCAGGAAGATCGCGAGGCGTTCCGGCATCTCCTCGCGTCGGCGGGGTCCACCAGCGCTCCGGCCGCGGGCCCGTCTCCCCTCATTGTCACCAAGATGGGCCCGCAGGACGACCCCGAGGCGTTCATCACGTTGTTTGAACAGGTCGCCGAAGCCTCGGGGTGGCCGATGGAGCAGCGCGCGGCGCGCCTCCTCCCCCTGCTCACGGGAGAGGCACAGCTGGCCGCGCTACAGCTCCCCGCCGACCGCCGGCTGGCCTTCGCGGACCTCCGCCGGGCCGTCCTCCAGCGCGTGGGGCGCACACCGGAGCAACAGCGCCAGCGCTTCCGCGCGCTGCGACTGGAGGAAGTCGGCCGGCCGTTCGCGTTCGGCCAGCAGCTCCGGGACGCCTGCTGGCGGTGGCTGAGGGCCAACGATCGCGACGCCGAGGGAATCGTCGACCAGGTGGTACTGGAACAGTTCATCGCCCGCTTACCAGCCGGAACCGCGGAGTGGGTCCAGTGCCACCGCCCGGCGTCGCTGGATCAGGCAGTCGAGCTGGCGGAGGATCATCTGGCGGCTGTCCCGGCGGCAGGACAGCAGATGGCATCTCTTCTCTCCTCTTCTCTCTCTCTCTCTCTCCCCCTCCTCCTGTGTCCTGTCCTCGCCCCATTCCCCCTCCGCGGAGGCGGGGGCCGGCACCCCCCCAGCCGGCCCGCCGCACCCGCGGTGCCCTCCCGTTTCTCCCTTCTGTGTCTGTCTCTCCCCCACCTCAGGTGAGTGAACCCCAGATCACCGGTGCAGAGGGAAAGCCCGGGCCGGTTTGCTGGCGCTGCGGGGAACCGGGCCACCTTCAACAGCAGTGCACGGCAATGGAAGTGGGCGCGGTGGTTCGGATCCCCGACGCGCCAGAGGCCGCCCTCGATCGGGCCGGAGCGTATCGCATACCGGTGAGTATCCAAGGGGCTACATATCAGGCGTTGGTGGATTCTGGTTGTAATCAGACCTCAATTCGCCAAAGCCTGGTTCAAAACGAGGCATTGGGGGGAGCACAAGGGGTGAAGGTGTTATGTGTGCACGGGGATGTTCACAGCTACCCTTTGGTGTCGGTCCACATTATTTTCAGAGGGGAAAAATTCATAGTAAAGGCGGCGGTTAATCCTCGCCTTACCCACTCTCTAATTTTGGGGACTGATTGGCCGGGATTTCGGGGTTTAATGACACGCCTAGTCGAGAGTGGGTCCTGCCATTTGACAGGGGGAGGTCCCGGTGTCGCTTTGGCGGGAGCAGCTGTCACAGAGCCGTCTATGTCATCTCCGCGTCAGAGTGAGGAGCCGCCGGCTCCTCCTCTCTCTATTGGGGAATCCCTCGCGGATTTCCCATTAGAGCAGTCGCGAGACGAGACTCTGCGGCATGCGTTTGACCAAGTGAGAGTAATCGATGGTCAAACGCTCCAGCCGAACGCCACCCCGTCCTTCCCCTACTTCGCGATTATGAAGGATAGATTATACCGAGTGACGCAGGACACTCAAACGAAAGAGCGAGTCACGCAGCTTTTAATTCCGAAGAGCCGCCGGGAATTGGTATTCCAGGCGGCTCACTTTAATCCCATGGCTGGACACTTAGGGCAGGATAAGACACTAGCCCGAATAATGGCCCGTTTCTATTGGCCGGGGATTCGCGGCGATGTCCGTAGGTGGTGTACGGCATGCCGCGAATGCCAGTTAGTAAACCCAGCGGCCATTCCAAAAGCGCCTTTGCGCCCTCTACCGTTAATCGAGACCCCGTTTGAGAGAATTGGGATGGATCTCGTCGGGCCATTAGATCGGTCAACACGAGGGTACCGCTTTATATTAGTTCTGGTGGACTATGCAACGCGATACCCGGAAGCAGTGCCTCTGCGCAATATCTCAGCACGCAGTATTGCAGAGGCACTCTTCCGCGTCATCTCCCGAGTTGGAATCCCGAAAGAGATTCTGACTGATCAAGGCACTACGTTTATGTCACGAACACTGCGCGAACTGTATGGGTTATTGGGGATTAAGCCGATCCGCACCAGCGTGTATCACCCACAAACGGACGGTTTAGTGGAACGATTCAACCGCACCCTCAAAAATATTATTAAAAAATTCGTAAGTGAGGACGCACGTAACTGGGATAAGTGGCTCGAACCCTTGCTGTTCTCAGTGCGAGAGGTCCCCCAAGCCTCCACAGGGTTCTCCCCGTTTGAATTATTATATGGGCGTAAGCCGCGCGGCATCCTGGACGTGCTGCGGGAAAATTGGGAGGAGGGACCTTCACAAAGTAAGAACGAAATTCAGTACGTTATGGACCTGCGCGCAAAACTCCACACGCTCACCCACCTAACTCAGGAGAATTTGCGGCAGGCCCAGGAACGGCAAGCCCGCCTGTACAACAAGGGTACGCGCCTTAGAGAGTTCACTCCGGGAGATAAGGTACTCGTACTGTTGCCCACGTCGAGCTCCAAATTGATCGCCAAGTGGCAAGGACCCTTTGAGGTCACACGGCGAGTCGGGGACGTCGACTATGAGGTGAGGCGAACGGACAGGGGTGGGGCGCTACAGATTTACCACCTCAACCTGCTTAAACTCTGGAACGAGGAGGTCCCCGTGGCGTTGGTGTCGGTAGTTCCAGAGAAGGCGGAGCTGGGGCCGGAGGTTCAAAAAGGGACATTGGCATCACGTACCTCTCCGGTCCCCTGTGGAGACCACCTCTCCCCGACCCAACTCACGGAGGTCGCCCAGTTGCAGACCGAGTTTTCGGATGTGTTCTCGCCCCTGCCCGGTCGCACTAACCTCATAGAGCACCACATAGAGACGCCCCCGGGGGTGGTAGTGCGTAGCCGCCCTTACAGGCTACCTGAACACAAAAAAAAGGTGGTTCGGGAAGAACTTCAGACCATGCTCGAAATGGGCATCGTCGAGGAGTCCTACAGTGACTGGAGCAGCCCGGTGGTCTTGGTACCCAAGGCCGACGGGTCGGTCCGGTTCTGTGTGGACTATAGAAAAGTCAACGCGGTGTCTAAATTCGACGCGTACCCAATGCCTCGTATTGATGAGTTGCTCGATCGACTCGGCACTGCTCGCTTTTATTCGACACTGGATTTAACGAAGGGATATTGGCAGATCCCCTTGACTCCACTATCCCGAGAAAAAACGGCCTTTTCCACACCGTTTGGTTTACACCAATTCGTCACCCTTCCGTTTGGGCTGTTTGGGGCCCCCGCAACGTTTCAGCGGCTGATGGACAGAGTCCTCCGCCCTCACGCCACATATGCGGCAGCATATTTAGATGACATAATCATCTATAGCAATGACTGGCAGCGGCACCTCGAACATCTGAGGGCCGTCCTTAGGTCGCTGAGGCGAGCGGGGCTCACAGCCAACCCAAAGAAGTGTGCGATTGGGCGGGTGGAAGTACGGTATCTGGGCTTCCACTTGGGCAACGGGCAGGTGCGTCCCCAAATTAATAAGACGGCAGCAATTGCGGCCTGCCCGAGGCCCAAGACCAAAAAGGGGGTGAGACAGTTCCTGGGGCTGGCTGGCTATTATCGCAGGTTTATACCTAATTATTCGGACGTCACCAGCCCGCTGACTGATCTCACTAAAAAGGGGGCACCAGATCCGGTCCAGTGGACGGAGCAGTGCCAGCGGGCTTTCTCAGAGGTAAAGGCTGCACTGTGTGGGGGGCCACTTCTACACTCCCCTGACTTTTCTCTCCCTTTTATGTTGCAGACCGATGCGTCGGACAGAGGGCTGGGGGCGGTTTTGTCCCAGGAGGTGGAGGGGGAGGACCGCCCTGTCCTGTATATCAGCAGGAAGCTGTCGGTGCGTGAGGGGCGCTACAGCACCATAGAGAAAGAGTGTCTGGCCATCAAGTGGGCGGTTCTTGCCCTCCGGTACTACCTGCTGGGGCGCCCTTTCACCCTCTGTTCGGACCACGCGCCCCTCCAGTGGCTCCACCGCATGAAAGATGCCAACGCGCGGATCACCCGTTGGTATCTGGCGCTCCAACCCTTTAATTTCAAGGTGGTCCACAGGCCGGGGGCGCAGATGGTCGTGGCGGACTTCCTCTCCCGTCAAGGGGGGGGGGAGTCGGCTGCAGGCCGGACGGCCGCCCGGCCTGAGTCGGGCGGTGGGGGTATGTGGCAGCGGGGGCGTGGTCAAGCGCCGGTCTGTGACAGGAGGGCGGAGTCAGGGAAGGTAAGTGGCAGAATCACGTCACCTGAGAGCAATTAACCTGTTTGTGTGTCTTCCCAGTGACTGCGCCCTATATCAGGAGGGAGAGCGAGAGCAGAAGGAGCTCAGCCCTGAACCAGACGCCGGTTGTGTGTCTGTCATTGTTATACTGAAAAGTGTGGCAATAAAGCCCTTTATAAAACCTGATCTCTGTCCTGCCGTCCTCTGTGCTCCACCCACACGTAGGGTCTCTTACAGCAATATAGCAAGGGTTCCCAAAACAGGAGTTACCTGATATACAAATGGGGTTGCGAGATAAACACACAAACTCCCTTTTGTCTTATTCACTTATTTTACAGATCAATATTACAAATATTGCTAAAAAAAAAAAAAACAAGTACTAGCTAGATGGATTTTGAGTGTAACTATTTTAAAATGTCACTGGAAGTCACAATCAAAGGCACATTTTAATTAAGAGTGTGTGACATGCAGCAGTAAGCAAAGCAATTCAACAATAAAAACAGACAAATTTCCTTGTTTGTTGTCTTTCTATTATTCTGTTAGTGTTTGAATTTTAAAAACCTCTCATATACGCTTCAAACCTACTGAAAGGTCTGTTTTGTATACCAGTTTTCTAGAGTTTTGAGATTTGAGACAACAGTAGAACATTTTAAAGAGAAACAGAGCATGTCAGTCTACTTAAAATCGCTGTGCATAAAATCGCTAAACATTTTACAGTAACATTGACTGCACCCCAGGCTTTCTCACCCAATATCAGCACCTGACCTCACTAATGCCCTTCTGCTTGAATGAGCACAAATCCCCACTGCCATACTCCAAAATCCTGTGGAAAGCCTTCCCAGAGTGAAGAGTGGCGGTTACTCTAACAGCAATGTGATGTTCCAAAAGCACAAATGACTGGTATGGTCAGGTATCTATAAATTTTTGGCCATGTTGTATATGTTACTGCCATAAAAACAAAATGTTGCAAATGTTATGTGGAGTAGTCAAGGCTTGGGGACAGTACATGTCATGATTGATGGTGTTTAGTACAACCATCAACCATTAAATACAGTATATAATCTAGAGGTTACGAACTTGAACTTGTCTCTTGCTCTATTTGGATAATCCAGTTCATGTTTGTGGGCAGCATGGTGGTGTAGTGGTTAGCATGGTCGCCTCACAGCAAGAAGGTTCCGGGTTCGAACCCAGTGGCCGGCGAGGGCCTTTCTGTGTGGAGTTTGCATGTTCTCCCCATGTCTGCGTGGGTTTCCTCTGGGTGCTCCGGTTTCCCCCACAATCCAAAGACATGCAGTTAGGTTGACGTGGGGTGGCCTTGGGCTGAGGTGCCCTTGAGCAAGGTACCTGAGCCCTGACTGCTCCCTGGGCACTCTGGTGTGGCTGCCCACTGCTCTGTGCGTGTATTCACTGCTTCAGACGGGTTAAATGCAGAGGATGAATTTCACTGTGGTTGAAGTGTGCATGTGACGAATAAAGGTTTCTTCAGTTATATCTCTTGACGTAGTAGATCTACTGAATATTAACTCATCTCTAGCTCTATCACAATTTTACATTCAGTTCATGTGGACTCACCTGGTACAGTGCATGCCATGTTATTGAAAATCAGCTCAAAGGTTAGTTAATTCTGTCGATTGTTAGAATTGTATAAAGTGGGCCATTCACATAAAGTGTTATCTATAACCATAGTACCTGTCCTGCACTAAATTAGAGCCTGAAATATTTGAGATTGCAATGTTTAATTCCAATTTGTTGTGCACCAATGTAAATGCAGACTATAATTTTCCAAGATTTAAGTACATGAAACACATACACACACAACATTTCATAATGTGACAAAATGTCTATCACGTCGAATTATTATCTAAAGTGACAATCACAGCTATACTAATTAGACAAATACACAACAGATCTGCAAACTACTGTGTTACAAGAAAAGACTTTTTTTATCCCACCACACACACACACACACACACACACACACACACGTTCGACTTACTTTTAGTATTTCTCCATCTGCATACAGCACATATACAGTCACCTCGATATTCTTCTGTACGCTCTTCCCTCCTCTCTCAAAGTCGCCCCGCTCAAGGGTAAGATATATGTCATTTCGGCTGTCCCCTGCATGCGCGCACACACATACACACTTTATGAAACAATTCCTATAGTTATTCACTGTAATAATAATAATAATAATAATAATAATTGTTGTTGTTGTTTTAGTTGTTGTTGTTGCTATTATTATGGGTCGTTTTGTTTTCCCAAATCTTTCATTACCAAGTTTAAGTTTGACTCAAACTGTCACAATCCGAACTTTCAATCGCGTGCATTCACGCTCCGAACAATGCCCACCTCAAGGACTAATTACATGCACTTGTCTGGGATTAGAATGCAATCAGCACATGCTTATAAGGACACTGAACTCTCAGACATTGCAAAGTATTGTGTTCTCTGTGGCCTTTACCAAGCCTTATGTGTATATTGTTCTTCTGGTTCTCAACTCTCGTTTTGTATTTTTGGATTCTGATTTTGTGTCTGTCTACACCAGTCTGTTTGTGCCTTGCTGGACCTTTGCCTGTCTTTTGTTGTTGATTATGCCTGATGTTTAGGATTTGTATGCCTGCTAGTTATTTTTCAGTTAAACAAACTCTTCCTGCACTTACATCCTCCTCACCATTCCTGACACAGACATATACAGTGTATTGAATAAAAGGGACGGACTAGATAACTTCGACAACTTGGATAATAATACTAGAGCGGCGGCTACAATTATCGACACCTTAACGATCTTTTGGCCGTTGCAAAAGTAGAAAAGACTTTCAATATGTAAATTGTGCGTGAATAATTACTCAAACTTCCGCTGGAAAAAAAAAAAAGAGTTGATCAGATCATGCAACACCATTCCACAATTACTGACACCTTTGTCCACAATTATCGACATCCAGGTGATTATTTATAAAAAAAAAATAAAAATCGGTATGTGGTATTAAGTTAACAAAACAGTTTTTAATTAAAATTTGTTTTACACAGACTTATATTTAGTACAAAATATATTTTATATAAATGTATCGGTGTCGGTGCTTATGTAAATGAGGAAGTAATTCTAATGTTTGTAAACAAATGAACTGATAATGTTTAACCTGTGTCAGAAAATCTTTTTGTTCCACTTTCTACCCATGAAGTATTTTCGTAGATGACATTTTGTTAATCATTTGTTGTTGTTTGTATTAAATTCTAGTTTTTTTAGTTTACCAATAAATGTCAACAGGCAATTGACATTGTAACCACATGGAACTCCAGGTCAAAGGTTGCATGTCATTCCTTGAACCAAAACTTTATATTTTTACAAATAAAAAATATGTGATAGATATTTACAGCAAACTGCAAAAAATAAATAAACGTGTGTCTATCTATCTATCTATCTATCTATCTATCTATCTATCTATCTATCTATCTATCTATCTATCTATCTATATACACTGTATATACTGTATATATAATTTATTTATCTATCTATTTATTTATTTTCTGAATAGAATAGAAAAATCTGAATATTTCAAGCATGTAATTTTTTATATGTGAGGAATTTAATTCTGGTCTAATTCTATTTACTGCAGTAGGATTCCAAATACTCTATACCTTTTTTACTTTTTTTCTGAGTCAAAAAAAAAAATAAATCACAGCACTTTTATTTTTTTAAAGTACTTCATCTATTTCAACAATATTACACAAAGATCGATACATAACAGTTGTAAATGTCACTTAATTCTACAGGGTGCCGATAATGGTGGACACTGGTGAAAGTGATCACTATTATTAGCACCTCACGTGACTTCTCAAATGCGTGTTTAGATACAAAATGGTGACTGTCAAATGAAAGAGTAAGAAACAAAGTAGGTTTCGACAAGGAGATCATGAAATATCGGTGAATTTGATAAGTAAAAACATGTCCATGATCTTTCCACCATGCTTACCTGTGATGACGATGTCTGTTTTTTCCTCAAATTGCTGATCGTGTTAAAAAAAATTCCATCTTGGGTAACGAGTTGTGTCATCAGACGACAAGCTCAAAGGGCGAGGGGGGCGGTCTTCCGGTTGATTAATTAACCAATAATAACTGTTGTAACTGAAACTCACCTTTGTAAGATTGTTTTTATTGGTAAATCTGAAAAGGTGTCAATAATTATGGACTGTCGATAACTGTAGCTGCAGCTCTAGATAACTTGGTAAATTTTCTTTTCGTTTTATATGGAGAACATTTTAACATTCGTATGGCTTCATATGGATGCTCATCTATTACAATGAGAAAATGTTAATTAAGAAATGCAAAATTCATCAAACCAGATTTAAAGTGTAAACCTGCTATTAATCAGCATTTGAACACTCTGAAAGCATCTACTTTTCCCTGGGAATCCCAGATGCTTCATCTTTGGCCTAATTAAATAAAATCTGTATTGCATTTGTATATATGGTTTTGATTTTTTTTTAAATCTCAAAACAGTAAGTCATAGTTGTGAATTCTATGTTTTTAAAGGCAAATCTCATAATCAAGTTGTAAACAATGAAAAACATAGGCAAAAATTGTATTAAGTGCACCATACAAAAAAATTTAATGTGACGTATATAATTCAAATATACAAAATTCATACCAATTAATCATACCAATTAAAAAAGTAAGCAAATGGTGAGTGAACAAGATATGTAGATATATTCTGATTACTGGTATATAATCAATTTATATAAAATAATTTGGTGCAGTTATTTGGCGAATTATTGAAAATCAATGTATCTCTTCCTTCAGAATGCTTTGTAAAAGAGAAGACTGAGCATTATGTATCTGTATTATGTATAAACATCAACAAATGTATCAAACATCTGCCACTTGTACCTGGTAGAATAATATCAGGAAATCCAAGTTTACGTGTAAGAGTTACAGCTCCATTGAACAGCGTCTGATTTTCTCTTCTCAAAGCATCTAGATCACCGCGGAACAGCTGCAGAGATACTATTAGTCCTAAAAAAAAAAAAAAAAAAAAACATGCACACACACAAAGAGATGAGAACTCTGAAATGTTTTCCACCTTTTACTGAAATTTGCTATGGGGCAGTACATCTTCAGTAAATGGCATTTGCCATCAGTATTTCCGTCAAATTACCATAATTGGTGCTTGGGGCGGAGTATTTTGTGCTGGACTTTCGGATGATGTTCTCATGGATCTGATACCAATCACTTTCATTGTTACAGCTAAAGAAAAGAAAAAAGAAATATGAAACATATGTGAACATTTCTTACAATAACACATACATACATACATACATACATACATACATACATACATACATACATACGCAAATGCTTGCACACACTCACGTGTAGATTTTTAGCACAAAGTCCTTTTCCTCTTTTGGGTCTGTGATGGAGCTGAAGACATCACTCATGGCCAGGGCAGCACAGCCATATGGCCTTCTATACTGTACATGTGGGGGGCCCTTCTTTGAGTCATTTAGCAACATACGACCTTCACACACAGAAGAGTTCATTCATCATGAAACTAATACATCAAAAGCAGGGAGTCTTGGAACTAAGTCAATATTCAGTATTTGAACTACAACACAATGTTTCTTGATTTTGGCTCTGTACTCCAGTATACTGCTTTTTTTTTTGAGATTCAAATGCTTATATGTTGATACCAGTAAGTAATGGACCTTTTTTCCCCTTCACATAGTCTATGCCTGCTGAGTTTTGTCTCAGCCAGCTGTAGCTTCATGCAAAAGAGAGCTAAGGAAAGGTATAAACCAAACAAATGCCAATTCAATTAAAGCAAGCTATCATAAGGCTAATCAGAGACCATGGTGGTTATTTATCAGAGTTGCATATGTTAGGTGATCCTTAGCATGCCTGTATGATCAAAGTCACATCTGGACACAGTGCATGTAAATTTGAGCATAACAGTCTGAAAAATCAATATTGTCCATAATTACAGCAAGCATAATACACAGAATGGTATAAGTAATAACATTAACATTCAATGTTAATAATCACAATTTTTCACATGGGAATCTTGTACTGAAATATAGGTAATTGAGTTTAGTGTCAATATGCAGACTAATTTGCATATTTGAATTAGAATACACATACGTGGCTCTTTATCAGCTTATTAGTCCTTTAATTGA
This sequence comes from Neoarius graeffei, assembly GCF_027579695.1. NCBI lineage: Eukaryota > Metazoa > Chordata > Actinopteri > Siluriformes > Ariidae > Neoarius > Neoarius graeffei. Next base: position 30,566,942 of record NC_083578.1, read on the forward strand.
GAGCGCATTCATGCTCTCACTTGGAAATGGAGTCTTGGGCTATTCAATCATCATTGAATATTATTTCACATTTTTTTAGGTTATTATATAACAGCAGAACATGGCAGATGCCAAACTAGTGTTAATAATATATTATTGACAGCAGAACATGGCAGATGCCAAACTAGTGGGCGGGAGCTCTTGTCCAAGCAGGTGAGGTTGATTAATCATTTACGCTCAAATCACTGCTTGGTTTGAAGTTTTGATGACAGTTTGAAATATCAGATCTGTTCATATGTTATTTCATATGCTCAAATCAGCACCTGTGATAAATAAGGAATGATTTTCTTTATTGTTTTAATAGCAAGAAATTAATGGTGAGCTGATCAGTAAAACAAAGCCTGGTAAACCATAGAAAAACAAAATAATCAATGACAAGTAAAAAGCTTTCAATTGCTGGATCGAGAAAGTATCTATGATCCAGATGTGTCAAAGAATGTTATGAAGATTATTCATGACAAAGTACCATTACAATTAATAATCGAAGCGTTTAGCAAAAGATGCAACCACTCAAAGTCTCAGAAACAGAACTTTCATTTCGAAAGTTTGCTTAAAGATTTTTAGCTAAAAAGTCTTTCACATTAAATCAGTTCAATTCAGATGTGCTTGCATATTGGCAGATTGCTATTATAATAGCAGATTTGCCAGGTAGTAGAAAAGAACGCTTCTTGTGTGAAGTGAAATTGTGCAAGCAGACTATCTACGGCAACAGCAGGATTCCACCAGAGCTCTTGAGGTGAAGCAAGAGGTAACAGTGACTAATAATAAATGTTATGACTAAACATTATGATTTATTGCTGCCATCACTGCCGTACCCGGTCCGGGCTTGAGGCGAACCATGTTTAGGTTGACTCGGCCAGAATTGCAGCAGTAGGGTGGCCAGTTCTTTTCTGCTCTCTCTCTCTCTCTCTCTCTCTCACACACACACACACACACACACACACACACACACACACACACACACACACACACACATATAGGGTAGCCAGTTAACTTAACTGCATGTTTTTGGGGGTAACTGGAGCACCCGGAGGAAATCCATGCAGACACAGGGAGAACATGCAAACTCCACACAGAAGGGTCCCTGTCAGCCACTGGGCTCAAACCCAGAGCCTTTTTGCTGTGAGGTGACAGCACTAACCACACCACCATGCTGCCCATTATGATATATACAACCCTAAGTCAGAAAAAGTTGGGACGGTATGGAAAATGCTAATAAAAAAGAAAGCAGTCATTTCTAAATTTACTGACTTGTATTTCATTGCAGACAGTATGAACCCAAGACATTTCATGTTTTGTCTGGTCAACTTCATTTCATTTGTTAATGTACATTCATTCCTGCATTTCAGGCTTGCAACACATTCCAATAAAAGTTGGGGTGGGGCAATTTAGGGTTAGTAATGAGATAAAACAGTTAAATAATGATATGATTTGAAACAGGTGATGTGAGCAGGTGATTTTAATCATGATTTGGGACAAAATCAGTATCCAGGAAAGGCCTAGTCTTTGACGAGCAAAGATGGGCTGAGGATCTCCAGTTTATCAACAAATGCATAAGAAAATTATTGAAAGATTTAAATACAATGTTCCTGAAAGAAAGATAGGAAGGGATCTGGATATTTTACCCTCTACAGTGCATAATGTCATTAAACGAGTCAAAGAATCTGGAGGAACTACAATGCATAAAGGGCAAGGGCACAAGTCTAAGCTGAATACTTGTGATCTCCAATCCCTCAGACGGCACTGCATCAAGAACCATCATTCATCTATAGCTCATACAGCTACATGGGCTTGGGATTACTTTGGCAAACCTTTGTTAAGCACTACAGTATGGAGTTACATCCACAAATGCCAGTTAAAGCTTTACTGTACAAAAAGGAAACCTTATGTTAGCTGTGACCAGAATTGCCATTGACTTCTCTGGGCTTGGAGGAAATACAGTGATGCTTGAAAGCTTGTGAACCCTTTAGAATTTTCTATATTTCTGCATAAATATGACCTAAAACATCATCAGATTTTCACACAAGTCCTAAAAGTAGATAAAGAGAAACCAGTTAAACAAATGAGACAAAAATATTTTACTTGGTCATTTATTTATTGAGGAAAATGATCTAATATTACATATCTGTGAGTGGCAAAAGTATGTGAAACTAAGATTAGCAGTTAATTTGCTGGTGAAATTAGAGTCAGGTGTTTTCAATCAATGGGATGACAAATCAGGTGTGAGTGGGCACCCTGTTTTATTTAAAGAACAGGGATCTATCAAAGTCTGATCTTCACAACCCATGTTTGTGGAAGTGTATCATGGTACAAACAAAGGAGATTTCTGAGGACCTCAGAAAAAGTGTTGGTGATGCTCATCAGGCTGGAAAAGGTTACAAAACCATCTGTAAAGAGTTTGGACCACCAATCCACAGTCAGACAGATTGTGTACAAATGGAGGAAATTCAAGACCATTGTTACCCTCCCTAGGAGTGGTGGACCAACAAAGATCACTCCAAGAGCAAGGCATGTAATAGTCAGCGAGGTCACAAAGGACCCCAGGGTAACTTCTAAGCAGCTGAAGGCCTCTCTCACATTGGCTAATGTTAATGTTCACGAGTCCACCATCAGGAGAACACTGAACAACAATGGTGTGCATGGCAGGGTTGCAAGGAGAAAGCCACTGTTCTCCAAAAAGAACATTGCTGCTCGTCGGCAGTTTGCTAAAGATCACGGGGATAAGCCAGAAGGCTATTGGAAAAATATGTTTTGTGGACGGATGAGACCAAAATAGAACTTTTTGGTTTAAATGAGAAGCGTTATGTTTGGAGAAAGGAAAACACTGCATTCCAGCATAAGAACCTTATCCCATCTGTGAAACATGGTGGTGGTAGTATCATGGTTTGGGCCTGTTTTGCTGCATCTGGGCCAGGATGGCTTGCCATCATTGATGTAACAATGAATTGTGAATTATACCAGCAAATTCTCAAGGACAATATCAGGACATCTGTTCATGAACTGAATCTTGAGAGAAGGTGGGTCATGCAGCAAGACAATGACCCTAAGCACACAAGTCGTTCTACCAAAGAATGGTTAAAGAAGAATAAAGTTAATGTTTTGGAATGGCCAAGTCAAAGTCCTGACCTTAATCCAATCGAAATGTTGTAGAAGGACCTGAAGCGAGCAGTTCATGTGAGGAAACCCACCAGCATCCCAGAGTTGAAGCTGTTCTGTACGGAGGAATGGGCTAAAATTCCTCCAAGCCAGTGTGCAGGACTGATCAACAGTTACCGGAAATGTTTAGTTGCAGTTATTGCTGCACAAGGGGGTCACACCAGATACTGAAAGCAAATAATTTACTGTTGTATTGTTTTGAGTGCAATACAGTTCAAGGATTATTTACAAATCATTGTTTTCAGTTTTAATTTCAACTTCAACTTCTACATACCATTCCAGCTTTTTCTGATTTGGGGTAGCCTTTTTAAATATCTTGATAAACACAATAAACTTTCACATTGTAAACTTTTTATTCTTTAACCTTTCACATGTTTTTGCACTGCTGTGTGTTCCTGTGTGTAACAAGCAGAGTGTATGCTTGTTGTTCACCTGCCACTGTAGGTGCCTATTACTATACTTTTTTTTTTACTATATTATTATTATGATCTTGATAATGTGCCCAGTAAAATCTTGCACCACTGACTTCAGACCAGGTTTTTGTTGGTCAAATGCACAGTTGCTTTCCACTGCCTCAAAATAGCAATGCACCAAAGGTGTGCCTGACTACACCTCATTTTAAGACCAACGCACCCACGGGCACTCAGATGGGTCCAAGTGCATTTGCTATTTAAACAACGTGGGCACTGGACGGGAAAATCACAACTGTGTTGGTCTCAAACTAGCAAAGACACTTGCATCGTGCTTGGCATCACTTGGTGCTAGGTGTAAGATAGAGCTCTCAGACCATGTATTGCTTACCAAGTACTTAACCAGGTAATCAAGAAATCTGACTACACCCTGTCTTTGGTACCAGCACTACTGGAGAAGTAGTTAGATTTTACCAAATTGGGCTTGAGGAATGTATGCAACCTTGTATGTATTCAGGAGGGAGGCAAGTGGAAAGCTGCCATCTCCACGGCCATGGGGCACTATACAATAAGTATCTCATGAGGCCATATGGCCTGGCCAGCAATGCCACCATGTTCTAGTTGTTCATCAGTAAGATGTTCCATAAAATGCTCTATGAGTATGCAGTGATTAACACTGATGATATCTTCATATACAACCCTGATTCCAAAAAAGTTGGGACAAAGTACAAATTGTAAATAAAAACGGAATGCAATAATTTACAAATCTCAAAAACTGGTATTATATTCACAATAGAACATAGACAACATATCAAATGTCGAAAGTGAGACATTTTGAAATTTCATGCCAAATATTGGCTCATTTGAAATTTCATGACAGCAACACATCTCAAAAAAGTTGGGACAGGGGCAATAAGAGGCTGGAAAAGTTAAAGGTACAAAAAAGGAACAGCTGGAGGACCAAATTGCAACTCATTAGGTCAATTGGCAATAGGTCATTAACATGACCGGGTATAAAAAGAGCATCTTGGAGTGGCAGCGGCTCTCAGAAGTAAAGATGGGAAGAGAATCACCAATCCCCCCTAATTCTGCACCGACAAATAGTGGAGCAATATCAGAAAGGAGTTCGACAGTGTAAAATTGCAAAGAGTTTGAACATATCATCATCTACAGTGCATAATATCATCAAAAGATTCAGAGAATCTGGAAGAATCTCTGTGCGTAAGGGTCAAGGCCGGAAAACCATACTGGGTGCCCGTGATCTTCGGGCCCTTAGACGGCACTGCATCACATACAGGCATGCTTCTGTATTGGAAATCACAAAATGGGCTCAGGAATATTTCCAGAGAACATTATCTGTGAACACAATTCACCGTGCCATCCGCCGTTGCCAGCTAAAACTCTGTAGTTCAAAGAAGAAGCCATATCTAAACATGATCCAGAAGCGCAGGCGTCTTCTCTGGGCCAAGGCTCATTTAAAATGGACTGTGGCAAAGTGGAAAACTGTTCTGTGGTCAGACGAATCAAAATTTGAAGTTCTTTATGGAAATCAGGGACGCCGTGTCATTCGGACTAAAGAGGAAAAGGACGACCCAAGTTGTTATCAGCGCTCAGTTCAGAAGCCTGCATCTCTGATGGTATGGGGTTGCATTAGTGCGTGTGGCATGGGCAGCTTACACATCTGGAAAGACACCATCAATGCTGAAAGATATATCCAGGTTCTAGAGCAACTTATGCTCCCATCCAGACGGCGTCTCTTTCAGGGAAGACCTTGCATTTTCCAACATGACAATGCCAAACCACATACTGCATCAATTACAGCATCATGGCTGCGTAGAAGAAGGGTCTGGGTACTAAACTGGCCAGCCTGCAGTCCGGATGTTTTACCCATAGAAAACATTTGGCGCATCATAAAACGGAAAATACGACAAAAAAGACCTAAGACAGTTGAGCAACTAGAATCCTACATTAGACAAGAATGGGTTAACATTCTTATCCCTAAACTTGAGCAACTTGTCTCCTCAGTCCCCTGACGTTTACAGACTGTTGTAAAGAGAAAAGGGGATGTCTCACAGTGGTAAACATGGCCTTGTCCCAACTTTTTTGAGATGTGTTGTTGTCATGAAATTTAAAATCACCTAATTTTTCTTTTTAAATGATACATTTTCTCAGTTTAAACATTTGATATGTCATCTATGTTCTATTCTGAATAAAATATGGAATTTCAAAACTTCCACATCATTGCATTCCGTTTTTATTTACAATTTGTTCTTTGTCCCAACTTTTTTGGAATCGGGGTTGTATTACTGCAACCTGTAGGTGTATGTGGGTCATGTGAGCTCGATGTTGATGAGACTTATGAAGCATGATGCTGTCTTAAACAATTGCAGGAATTTAACTGTTGATAAATGTTGATCCTACTCTTTGTTTATAGTGTCTAAGAATGTTTTCCCCATTCTCTTGCCAATTTGTTCATCTTCCAATTCCCATCCACTAGCCAACCAGCTCTTCCCCATAATACGACAGCTACTAATCATACTTCCTCTAAGACACGTGAAGTTGGTCACATCTTTTTGAACTACTGCTCATTCTGCATCACAGGGAGGGAAGTGTAATACTCTGAGCAAAGCACTATCTGCACGGTATCTGGTTATTTAGCACAAAAGTCTTTTAGCACAAGTCTTTTAGCACAAATCCAAAGTCTTTTAGCACAAGTTCTAAAGTCTCTTAGCACAACTCTAAGTTCTTTTGCACAACTCTGGATTATGGTCACAATAATTGAAAAAAAAATACTCATCTTGATATAGAAAGGGGTTTATTATGATTGCTTAGGGACTGGAAGCCAGAATTTCTGCTGCTGTGCATGTTAAGGATCAGTTGTTGATCCCTGAAACGTGGACTGAAAAGCCAATTCTTTGGTGTCATTGGATATTTGTAGTTAAACCATAACAAACCTCAAATTGTGGGCACCTTCAAAGATAACTTCAATCACTTCTGATTATATCACAAATTCAACTTACTGTCAATAATTACGCATTTGCTGAATTAATTAACCAGGGCATTATGTCTCTTGCCCTGCTTGACAACATGTGTTTTGCTAACTAAGAAGTAACCAACAGTTGTGATATGCAAAGAAACGAAAGAAACTTCCACTAAAGTATCCTAGAATGAATGGCAATTAAATAAAAGTGCAATCTAAATGTTTAGAAATGATAAAACAACCAAAATTAATATATCAATTGTTTATAATACGGCAATCGTGAAGCAAGAAGATGAAGAAGAAGAAATTATGCTAAGATGTAAGGGTTGTTTGATCGTCAAGATAAGTCTCGAAGCTGTGGATAGTTTACAGGGAAATTTACTTTGTTGCAGCATGTTTATATTTGATTTCAATATTTCTTTTTTGTTCAATGTTATCAACAGCTAAAAAATATTATTTAACACTAAATTATCAAATCAATAAACCACAAACACTCATTTGTAGATTGTGTGAAAAAAAACGCAGTGCACAGATTACAGACAATTCACACAAGTCGATCAGATCAAGAACAGCTTGCGCTTTATTTGAATAATAATAAAGTCTATTGTGTTTTTGCATCGTTCTTTAAACCTGCTGCTGAAATAACAATGGGATAGATGGCAAAAATTTTCACTTCTTGAATCCTATTGTTTTCTTTTAACTGAGCACTCAGTGAACAGAAATGGATGCATATACTATGATATCCACCGTAGTGTGGAAATGCATTTATAGCCATGGTCAGCGCATATGCAAGAAGTGTACTGTGTCAGGGTACGTGTTGTGTTAAATAATTTGGAAGGAGGATTGGTGACTAACATCCTAGATAGCACACCTACATTGGTCCACTATCGGCTGCGCTGACAGTCCATCAGAGGTATGACCAGCGAGCCTTTGTCGGGCCAATGTCGGCAAGCTGATAAAGGGAAAAAAAAGGATACAGACTGTTCTCATTTTTTTTAATTCTAAAGATTATTCAATTATAACAACAGCAGGGTAGTATTGTAACTTTTTATTTTCAGAATGTGCAGAATATGTTCAGAATCCGGCGGTATGCTAGCGACAGTGAGCGACAAACACATCTGGTGGTCCATTATCGGACCACCAGCGGCTCGCGGGTGGCATGACACACGAGAGTAATGAGATGTCTTTTTTTCCCCTTTATCGGCTTGCCGACGTCAACCTGACGAAAGCCTGCTGGTCATACCTCTGATGGACTGTCAGCGCAGCCAACGGTGGGCTGACGTAGGTGTGCTATCTGGGATACGGGCTACATCAAACATGGCGGTTTCAAGATGGCGGAGTGGGAAAATACAACTGCTCGTTTTCGATCAGACTCTCGGCAACTTTCATAAAAAAATCCATCAAACATCTTTAAACATGGGGCGGCACGGTGGTGTAGTGGTTAGCGCTGTCGCCTCACAGCAAGAAGGTCCAGGTTCGAGCCCCGTGGCTGACGAGGGCCTTTCTGTGCGGAGTTTACATGTTCTCCCCGTGTCTGCGTGGGCTTCCTCCGGGTGCTCCGGTTTCCCCCACAGTCCAAAGATATGCAGGTTAGGTTAACTGGTGACTCTAAATTGACCGTAGGTGTGAATGTGAGTGTGAATGGTTGTCTGTGTCTATGTGTCAGCCCTGTGATGACCTGGCGACTTGTCCAGGGTGTACCCCGCTTTTCACCCATAGTCAGCTGGGATAGGCTCCAGCTTGCCTGCAACCCTGTAGAACAGGATAAAGCGGCTAGAGATAATGAGATGAGATGAGATCTTTAAACATAATCAGTAAGTATTCATAATAAAGATTAAGTGTTCTTCGATCTTGTGCTAAAGAACTTAGAGTTGTGCTAAGAGACTTTAGAACTTGTGCTAAAAGACTTTGGATTTTTGCTTAAAAGACTTGTGCTAAAAGACTTTTGTGCTAAATAACCGTAAACTATCTGCACTCTTCTGCATTAGTTTACAGATGCCTGTGAATGGCTAGTGTCACTGTGACTGGCAGTGGAGATGGAGAATAGACAATCACTCAGTGACCACAGCCAATGTTTCCCCCTTGGCTCCCTTTGGCACTGTCAAGATTCAATCTTATAATCACTTGATGATAGGGCAAACAATTTTCTGTTGTGCCATTGGGAGTCAAGTCTAGAAAATATAACAACATAACTCCTAGGACCTGCTGTGAGCTTTAACTAATTTTATTAACACTTTTACCATATTTTAGCAATAATTCTGAAAATATTTATGCTAAGAAACCGATAAAGAAACTATATACGATGTCCCTTTATATGGACAGCAACACCTTCGGAAAAACAATGCTTTTGGGTCCATTCTTCAGTTACAACCATACCCACAAACACAGGTTAGGGCTGAGACTAGACAGTGATTGCACCCAGAAGATATAGTGAAGGTGAAAGTGAAATGCAATGGGAATCCCATGCACTTCTGATGGACGTCAGCATTTAAAAAAGCAATAGCCTGCTAACTGTTTTTCACTGAGAGATTAAATGACTTAACAGCAATGCAAAGATCCAGGGTGTAAAGCATGTAACTAATGAAACGCAATACATTTTGGGTATTGGATTTCACAGTGAAATGCAATGCAGCTGCATGGATTGTTTTTAAAGCACAGATTACAATCACATCTGACACACATTCAATTCCTTGCTGATTAAAGAGATTAAGAAATGAAAGAGCAGTGGAAATGAAGTTCTTGCTTTTCAGTGTGGTACTTTTTCTTCATATCAGTGATAGACAAAAAATAAATAAATACCATGTGTGTATTGTATTTCATGTTTCTTTTTTTGTTTGTTTCACTGGTCAAATTACATTTTGTTCTAGTCCAGTATCTTCTACATATATTAGAAATACTTATCTCTTGTCCAAATTAAGTAAGCGGAAGTTACTCAGGATCCCGTGTCCAATGTCTTTTACACATTCCTCAACTATAAAAGTGACATATCACACCCCTTTTCCACAATTTGACACAGTTTCCTGAGGTCTTAATGAAATGTCTGTGACATGCTTTGGTCAAAATACCACAAGCATAAAGCAACACAGCTCCCTTCTCTCCCTGTCTAAACAGTCCTTTTCAAAATGGCTGATTTGAATGCCTGTTCCTTTAAATGATAATGAGCCACTGCTCACCCGACCCTCCTCTTCTGCCAGCCAAACAGGTAGCATGTTCCCTCATGAATATTCATTCACAAAGGCAGTTCTCATGCCGTGAGTGGAGATACTCAGATGAGGGAGTGATATATATTACTGGATACAGTAGGAATAACCTCATTTAAAGCTACATACTCATTTGGTCTAATCAAAGTCAAACAAAGTACATTAAATCCCTGATCAGTTATATTTTTATTTATAATAACTGTTCCAAGGTAATGGGTTTAATATTTAGATATAGAGGATATTACATGGTTGCGCGACGATATGAAGTTTATCTTCTCATGTTGAAAAATATTTCACTTGTTCACTTTGCTCACTCGTGATATATGCATTCACCACTCGAAGATAAACTTCATATCTTTGCGCCACCGTGTAATGTTCTTTATATTATATGGACACATCCACAAAAAAACCCCACAAGTTAATTAAAAAAATAATTTTGAACCGGTTCGCTATTTTGACAACATGCGTTGAGTCAGCAGGAAAACACTGGGAGTGACATCATCGGAGTGAAATATCGGGAATTATCATACATACAGGACACTTTTTCCATTGAATAAAAACATGCATTCTCTTCCCTTCTAGCGGGTTTCATTCATTTGGTTTCAAAGCATGCAATATTGTTATCATATCGTGTATGCTCCGTGTATTATGCCACCCTACCCAAAGGAAAATGAGCATGCAATATTCTTACAATATTGCATGTTGTCAAGACAACACAATGTCACAGGGTGGAGACATAAAACTTCTGCGCTAGGGAGCGACAGTGACAATTTGCTAACAAACATGGTCACCAGGTTTGCTTAATTAAAAACGGAAGATTTTGAGAGAAATTTGGCTGCCAGGTAGCTCCGTTGTGTGTGGCTGTCGATGTTGATTTTAAAAGTAACTAAGTAAATTACACAGGGGAAAAATAAATAAATAAAATAAATAAATAAATAAAAAAATATAATAATAATAATAATAATAATATTCGGCTTGACTGCACTAGCATTGGCCTTCACTAATACTACACCAGCTGGAAGGTAACTGGACTGCCGCGCTAACAGCATCAAGTTGCGGGTCAGTTAGCATTGGCCTTCGCTAACGCTACTGCTACACCTGGAAGGTAATTGGACTGCCGCGCTAACAGAACCAAGTCGCGGGTAAGCTAGCGTTGGCCTTCGAGAATGCTGATATGAAGAGAGTGTGTATGTATAATAATAATAATAATATTGGCTGGCTTTTTTCATGGTCTATAAGCTATATTCCATTCAGCTAGCATGATATTGAACTTATCTTCGGCTCGTTCAGTATCATGCTAGCTGAATGGAATATATCTGATAGACCACTCAAAGCCAGCCAATATTATTTAAATACGTTGCTCAGATCCAAGATGCATTTTGTATGAAAAAATGCAAGTTTTTCAAGATGAAAAGATAAACTTCATATCTTCAAGCCAATGTGTGAATTTATTTTTATTATATAGACACATTCACAAACAAAAATTACCTATATTTATCAAAACAATTCATTGATTTCCTCACGAGTAACAAATATGTCATGGTTTTGGTTCTCCATGTCCCAGACATTGCTTGTATGAAAAATATGAATGGCGTATTTCCCAGTAAAACACTCGTGTCCATATAACATTATATTATATGTGAATTTGCTTTGAGACTTACACAGAATAGTAGGTCAGTGATGGGTTACGGGTTTACTTTCTACACCTTAGCTGCCAAAAGTGGCTGGATAGCATATGCCCTCATTACCACCATCCATTGTGGCTTGTGAAAAGAGGTGCAGGCTGAGTTGTCAAAATGTCTCCCTCTCCCTGAACCATCTCACCTAGCTGATCAATTCGTTGGGTAACTTGATGCATGAATGAAAATGGCAGAGAAAAAACAGGCTGTCTTATAAAATAAAAAAGCTGAGGTGGTTTCTGCAATGTGGGAGCTCAGACTCACGAGGAAAGACCACATTCATGTCCTTCACTCAATAATTCCTTCTCTGACATATTCCATGTGCATGTAGTGCACCTATAATAGAACACTAATCAGGCAGTTGCAAGTGTGATTGATTTGGGAACAGTGAGGACCTGAATTTATCTGCATCTAGTCTGAGACCTTTATATTCCTGTGAGACCCTGCCAGCTGCCTTTAAGCATCCATGCTCTAGAGGGGAAATACTGAAACTGCAAACCTTCAGTTCACCGTTAGCAGCCTGCTGATCTGGGTTTTTTTATAGTCTGGTGTTAAGAAAGTTACATTTCACAGCTTTAACATACAATCTGTTTTTAACTAGTCTGGCCAAAACCCCTCTAAAACTCCTAAGGTGAATATCCTATGGTGTGTGTGTGTGTGTGTGTGTGTGTGTGTGTGTGAGAGAGAGAGATTTGTGTCAATTTGGTGTTTGGGATATTATAATAGCTATATTTCAATAAGGCAATGACAGCAAAGTGTGCTATATTTTTAGACAACATAGCACATGCCAGTGCAGAAGAATAACTCTTGACCTTAAATTTAATGAAAATATAGTTGGTGTAATACACTATTTGGCCAAAAGTATGTGGACACCTGCCAGTCACACCCATATATGCTTGTTAACATCACATTTCAAATTTAGTCCCCCTTTGCTGGCATAATAACCATCACTCTTCTGGGAAGGCTTTCCACTAGCTTTTGGAGTGCCGATGTGGTGATTTGTCCATTCAGCCACAAGTGCATTAATGAGGTCAGGACCTGATGTTGGGCAAGAAGGCCTGGAGCACAGTCAATTCATCCAAAAGACGTTCAGTGGAGTTGAAGTCAGGGCTTTGTCCAGGCCACTTGAGTTCTTCAACACCAACCTTGGCAAATCATGTCTTCATGGATCTCACATGGTGCCAGTGTTGTAGTCGAGTCACTAAACCTTAAGTCCAAATCCAGTCTTGAATCCCCAGTGTTCAAATCTGAGTCAAGTCAGTCATTAAAAAAAATTTTGAGTCAAGTCCGAGTTGAGTCCACCATTGATCCGAGTCGAGTCCACTATTGATCTGAGTCGAATCCGAGAACAAGATTCCAACCGCACCATTTGACGGTGGCTGTTTTAGTGTCGTTAACATTAGTTTGTTCCTGAACATGACATATGAACAGGTGAATGTGCATTCTCTTTGTCGGGAGTGCGAAGTATTCTGTCAGAGATGGTTGGGAGATGGATGTAAGTGCAGAAGGTGTGTTTATTAATACAAGTGAAGACAGGTAAACAATCTAAAATGGCAGGCAAAATCGTAAAACAATGAAACAGGCAATAGGTCAAGCAAGGCACAAACAGGTTATTGTAGACTCGGCAGAATCAAAGACGAGAAACAGAAAATCGGGAATCAGGAAACCAAACAAGGAAATAAGGCTCGGTAATGTCAGCAACGCAACTCAATACTTTGCAAAATAAGTGTGTTTTCACAGTTTTTATATAGGTGTGCTGATTGTGCCTTAATCCTGGTGCGAGTTGTTTACGGTGCGTGCGCAAGAGTCTGCTTGGCGCGCACGCTGTCAGGAGCACGCCCGAGAGTCTATCTGATGCACATGCCAAGGCATACAGGTGTGGCACTCTTGCATGAAATTAGTACAAAAATTAATGTAGATATAAATATCTTATGCCAAATTATTATGGCATATTACAAAAAATAAAGAAAAATTGAGTCCTCATCTCCAAGTTACAAGGCTGAATGCAGTTAATACATGAGTCCGAGTCCAAGTCAGCAGTGTTCAAGTCAAGTCACAAGTCCTTAAAATTAGGGCACGAGTCGGACTCGAGTCAGAGTCCTGGACTCAAGTACCGCAAGCCTGCATGGTGCACAGGGACACTGTCATGCTGGAACATGTTTGGGCTCCTTAATTCCAGTGAAGGGAAATCTTAAAGTTACAGCATATAAATGCATCCTATACAATTGTGTGCATCCATCTTTGTGCCAATAGTTTGGGGAAGAACCACATATGGGCATGACGGTCAGGTGTCTACGTACATTTGACCATATACTATATCTCAAAAACCAAACCAGCATAAATTACAACTTTACCAGCACAAGTCAACACAAACAAATGACATAAGATATCTTGTTTAGATGGTGTTCCAACTTCACATACTGTAGATCAGAAGGTAATCTAGAGCCTTAAGCTATCCTGCACCGGTTAAGGTATCCTGCATAGGCTTTCCAGAATCAGAAAACAACACTATTTTAGTTAAGGTAGATCAGTTTTCTTAAGCTTGTTGTCTCATCCTACTTATAGCCCTTCGCATTAGAATCAATAGAGACAGCTGAGGCTCTCTTTCTTCATGCATTATGCTGTGTTGGACTGTTGGATGACCTTGTGTCAGATAATCCCAGGTCATGCAACATGGTGGGTGCTACCACACACTGCTCAAACCAGTTTTGTTTTGCTCCTCAGACCAGTAGTATGATGCATTCTGCAGGATGCATGTCCCATGCCTGCAATACTACCTCTTACTCTTGAGGGAACTCTAGCTCTTTTGGTCTCATGTATTAGAAAGAAAAATCTTGCCTATGTATTCATGCCTTCTGAAACATATGTCCTTGCTATTTCCTTAGTCTAAAGTATGTATTTAGGATTTTGTTGTTATTATGTTCTGGCATTACATTTTTGCATTCAAATAAACATCTAATAGGAGTCTAGTGTACTGTGAATATATTAATGCATTAACAGTCTTGTAATTATCACATTATTCTTCGCAAATGCTATGTAAATTAACATTATGGCTTCAACCCTCATTATTTGGCAGCTTATAACGTACCACTTGATCCAGCACATCCATTCTTTTCAGGATGAACTGTTGTGATTAGCATCAGACACCAGTGCAAGACTTAATACTGCTCTTAATATTGAGCAAGATATCATGCTTAATACTTAATACTGAACAGATATTGAGCAAGAAAAATAAGTTTTAGGTCAGGGTCAGACTCACACGTACCTGAGACATTCAAACTCCACCCCACATTCATAACTCATTTCAGTATTAACTTCTCACTATGCATGTGTAAATCAATGCTAAATACAGCCATATTTGACCAACTCAACGTAGATGTAAACAGCCTCAAATTAAAGCTGGCATTCTGCACTTGAATCATAGTCACTGTTTCAGCTAAACTCTGATGGGCTGGAGTACAAATCCAACAAAACCAAATCAAATTCATGCCATTTTCCAAATACATATGGAGTACTGACTAAACTGGGAGATCAGGGATCAAATGAAATCTCATATTTGGCAAAAAGCTTACCAGTTCTAATGACATGTGCAACAATGTATAGCTCTTTTTTGAGATCCTTTGTGCTCAAATCCTAGAAGAAAAATGTTACATTTTACAAGAGGATCAAATGTAACAGACATAAGCATATGAAGGTTTGTTTCTAGAAAATAATCCAGACATTTTGGACATACTACCAGTGAAATGCTTTCTTACCATAAAAAGAGTACAGAGTCTATCCACTTTCTCAGGATTCTGTGGCCCTCCATTTTTGTTCAGCTTTACTAGAAACTTTTCACTGAAAGTACAAATACTGTCAATAAGCACAGAGGAAACATGAGAGCTGCAAAAGATGTTTTCTTTTAGTTAGTCTCAATATCATTCACATCTCCAAAATCACAATGTCACCTAGTGAAAAAAGAATAAAAAAGAAACAACAACAACAAAATCCCTTAGTTTATATAATGATGCTCCTTACAAATGTCCAACTGGCTCCAGACGTGCCTTCTAATGAAGCTGGTAGTTTACAGTGGTGCTTGAAAGTTTGGGAACCCTTTAGAATTTTCTATATTTCTGCATATACATGACCTAAAACATCATCAGATTTTCACACAAGTCCTAAAAGTAGATAAAGAGAACCCAGTTAAACAAACGAGATAAAAATATCATACTTGGCCATTTATTTATCGAGGAAAATGATCCAATATTACATATCTGTATGTGGCAAAAGTATGTGACCCTCTAGGATTAGTAGTTAATTTGAAGGTGAAATTAGAGTCAGGTGTTTTCAATAAATGGGATGACAATCATGTGTGAATGGGCACCCTGTTTTATTTAAAGAACAGGGCTCTATCAAAGTCTGATCTTCACAACACGTTTGTGGAAGTGCATCATAGCACGAACAAAGATGATTTCGGAGGACCTCAGAAAAAGCGTTGTTGATGCTCATCTGGCTGGAAAAGGTTACAAAACCATCTCTAAAGAGTTTGGACCACCAATCCACAGTCAGACAGATTGTGTACAAATGGAGGAAATTCAAGACCATTGTTACCCTCCCAGGAGTGGTGGACCAACAAAGATCACTCCAAGAGCAAGGCGTGTAATAGTCGGCGAGGTCACAATTGTGTCCTTTAAAGGACACAATTGACCTTTAAAGGACCCCAGGATAACTTCTAAGCAACTGAAGGCCTCTATCACATTGGCTAATGTTAATGTTCATGAGTCCACCATCAGGAGAACACTGAACAACAATGGTGTGCATGGCAGGGTTGCAAGGAGAAAGCCACTGCTCTCCAAAAAGAACATTGCTGCTCATCTGCAGTTTGCTAAAGATCACAGGGATAAGCCAGAAGGCTATTGGAAAAATGTTTTGTGGACGGATGAGACTAAAATAGAACTTTCTGGTTTAAGTGAGAAGCGTTATGTTTGGAGAAAGGAAAACACTGCATTCCAGCATAAGAACCTTATCCCATCTGTGAAAAATGGTGGTGGTAATATCATGGTTTGGGCCTGTTTTGCTGCGTCTGGGCCAGGATGGCTTGCCATCATTGATGGAACAATGACTTGTGAATTGTACCAGCGAATGCGAAAGGAAAATGTCAGTACATCTGTCCATGAACTGAGGCTACATCCACACGACAACGGCAACGAGATGTTATTTAAAAATATATCGCGTCCAAATGGGCAACAATCAGTAAAATATCAGGTCCATATGGCAACGCAACGCTTGCTGAAAACGATGCAATACACATGCCACACCTCTAGGGGTGCTGTAAGACGGTCCCTTCAGAGACACCAGAACAATAGAAGAAGTAAGGACGCATGCGCATAAACTATTATGCGCGAGACTTCATATTAGCCACAAAGTCAGGAAAATCTGTTCGTAAAATTACGTTATAATGACCAAATACAATGAAAAGTATTTTTCCAGTCTCACCTGTGAAAGGTAATCCCATGTGATCTCGTTTGGACAGCAAACCTGTTGGTAAAGTTAAACGCAGCTAATCTTTATTCTCCGCTTTGACCTCTCCAAAATGGCGGCGAGGATGACACATGATTCTACGCGGAAGGCGGCGTCTTTAATGGTCCGGAATAAATTGAATGATACACGTTGATGGATTAATTTGCTGTTTCTCACCTGTGAAAGGTAATCCCATATGATCTCGTTTGGACGGTAAACCTGTTGGTACAATTAAACGCAGCTCATCTTTATTCTCCGCTTTGACCTCTCCAATATGGCGGCGAGGATGACGTATGATTCTACGCGGAAGGCGGCGTCTTTAATGGTCCGGAATAAATTGGATTAATTTGCTCCTCTACGCCCTTTTTGAGGAATGTATTGTTGGACTTAAATCAACATCTGAAGAGGTGAGATCGCTCCTTTTTTCCCCTATTTTTGCTGGCGGGATTGCACCATTACACAATAAATATTCACAGTGAAAATATTTTGTAAGCGCGTTTCATGAACCAAGTTATAGGATTTGTTGACAACTCGCATCGCAATGAGAAGATCATTGGTACTACTGGTGTTAAGAATCAGACCATTTCATAAATGAATATTTTGCTGTAGAGCTGCAGTGTTTGTACAATTGCATGTTTTTGCTTCACTATTAATGTCACTATTCTGCTTCTTGCATTACTACTGTGAACTAACACTGAACATAAAAATAATAATAATAATATCCAAGCTCGTGTTTCACTCTCTCACTAGTGCTCTGTAAGGCTTTTTCCTGGTGATATTCGTTACACTTCTACCCGGCGTGAAGCACTCACAGTCATGTGGTTGTGACGTCATCGTAAACAAATCCGTTCTACTCATCCAGACGACTTCACAACGGCAACGTTGCCAGATCTTTCCACTCTGGAACCCGTTCTCAAAAAGATTGCGTTTTGGGCACCCAAAACGCCGGTGCCGTGTGGACGCCAGGCCTCAACGATAAGCAATTGTATCGGAGTCACCTGAATCTGTTGCCGTGTGGACAGGGCCTTAGTTGCAGTTATCGCTGCACAAGGGGGTCACACCAGATACTGAAAGCAAAGGTTCACGTACTTTTGCCACTCACAGATATGTAATATTGGATCATTTTCCTCAATAAATAAATGGCCAAATATAATATTTTTTGTCTCATTTGTTTAACTGGGTTCTCTTTATCTACATGTAGGACTTGTGTGAATATCTGATGATGTTTTAGGTCATATTTATGCAGAAATATAGAAAATTCTAAAGGATTCACAAACTTTCAGGCACCACGTAGGTTAGAAATCTAACTTGAACCTGATCACCAGAAACACAAGATTGTATAACATCCAACATTCCTAGCGCTAGCTCATGTTTAGCTGCATGAACAATGATGGCTGTCATCAGGTAAGTCATCCCACTTCTTAATTCAAGGAAGCAACTTCAGATTAACAAATAGACTAGAAAAGGGGTAAACTGTTATACTGTCATATGGGGTAACATAAAAATAAACAGACCTATCTAGATAAACCAATACATTAAAGATAATATGTTAGCAGATATTATTTTTGCATGATATTCACTTAGCTAAAACAATCATTAGTTTAGTGCTTGGACAATGCTAATACAGAAGTACAAATTATATTTCAGCCCAGCTTTTTCAGTTTCATCTATCAAGAATACTTTCTACATTCAACAGTCAGTCTTCAATCAGGTTTAACTTTAGTATAGGAAATATTATCATTAGCTGTTTTCTAAAGTAAATGGTTGCGCTGAATACTGCACAGGACTTTGACTCCTATCAGCTACTGCACGTCACCTGATGACAGAACTCAAGTCACATGATTGTTTGCACTTGATTCACATTTATGTTTAGTGAGCACTAGTATTTAACTCACATCTTGTCTAGCATTCATTGTCTAGCTTTTGTCATTTGGTGCCATTGTTGGTTGTTGCTGTCTCCTATTCATGTCATGTTCATGTTGTTACCTTGCTTCACTACTCCTCGTTTTGTTTCATAGTCTTTATGTTTCACGTGTTTTCACTTAAACTAAATCTGCACTTGTATCTGCCTCCTCCATCATTCTGCGACACTGCTAAGTGCATAGTAAATTTAATATCTAATAATTACAAATACACATTGCAGCTTAAGAAACATTTGATTCAATTAAGTATTGAAATAATTGATTTCTCTTTCATACGGCATGTAATTTATGGTTAACTGAACAGGAATATGTATGAATTACACTATTACTTATACACATAATAAACTCGACTCACAGTCCATCAGTCACTTGTTTAGTGAAGCTATTTCCTTGGAGTCATTCAACTGAGTAGTGTACCAAAATCAATATTTTATTCCTTCCAAACAAAGTAGAACCATTTTTCCGATTGTTCTGTGCCACTAACAGACCCCTTATACAAACCATAAGATAAATGAGCTCTATATTGATGACTGAACAGCAAACTGAAGCTAATTCAAATATTCCAATTGTTACCATATGATACTGAACACATTTGGAATCTGGATCCTGAAATTTATCTTGCTTAGTTTCCAGTTTCAATATGCATGTGCATGAATCTTACCTGATGCATTTGTTTTCTCGGGCATCGTAGAGACTAAAAAACACCTCCACGTCTTCATTGATACTGTTATATGTGAAATTTTTTAGGTTGAGAAAAAGATGGTGAGCAATTGGTATCCGGTAGCCATCTCCATGACGCTGGCCCTGGAAAAAAAAAATCACATGCAGAACAATTTCTTTGAACATGTGCATTAACAACCTAATACTGTATTGCCAAATGGCTGTGTTAAAAGTAGTGTAAAGTAATATTAGTGTGAGTTCAAACCTGTGCTGTACTTGATTGACCACAATGTCTGTTGGAGGCATGCTAAGGAGAAAAGAAAACACTGTATGAATATCTGGATGTATAAGTGAAAGCATGACCTTTCTTCATCCTCCAAATCAGTAGCAGGAAGGGTAGGCAGTGGTTGAATGGATAATAGCTGAAATTGGGTGATGCATTTTCTTCCAACTCATATTCCAACAAATCCCATGTTGTGCATGTGAACAGCCATAACATTAAAATCACCTGCCTAATATTGTGTAGGTCCCCCTTGTGCCACCAAATCAGCTCCGACCTGAGGCATGGACTCCACAAGACCTCTCAAGGTGTGCTGGGATATTTGACAGCAAGACATTAAAAGCAGATCCTTTAAGAATCCTGTAAGTTTTGAGGTGGGGCCTCCATGGATCAGACTTGTATGTCCAGCACATCCCATAGATGCATGATCGGATTGAGACCTGGAGAACTTGGAGGCCAAGTCAACACCTTGAACTCTTTGTCATGTTCCAAAAACCATTCTTGAAAAATATTTGCAGTAATGTTACTTTGACACATACCACCTACCTAAACATTGTTGCAGACCAAGTACACCCCTTCATGTTAATTGTATTCCCTAATGACAAGGTGTATTATCCTGCTGAAAGAGGCCCCTGCCATTAGGGAATACGATTGCCATGACGAGGTGTACTTGGTCTGCAACAATGTTTAGATAGGTGGTATGTGTCAAAGTAACAGCCACATGAATTCCAGGACTCAAGCTTTCCCAGCAGAACATTGCCCAGAGCATCACATTGCCTCCACTGTGCATCCTGGTGCCATCTTTTCCCCAGGGAAGTGATGAACACGTTCCCAGCCATGCACATGATGTAAAAGAAAATGTGATTCATCAGATCATGCCACTTTCTTCCATTGCTTCATGGTCCAGTTCTGATGCTCATGTGCCCATTGCAGGTGCTTTTGGTGGTGGACAGAGGGCAGTATAGACACCCTGACGTGTCTGCAGCTACACAGCCCCACACACAACAAACTGCGATGCACTGTGTTCTGACACTTTTCCATCATAGCCAGCATTAACTTTTTCAGCAATTTGTGCGACAGTAGCTCTTCTGTGGGATCAGACTAGATGGACTAACCTTCACTCCCTATGCGCATTAGTGAGCCTTGCAGACCCGTGACTCTGTCACCGTTTCACTGTTGTGTCCCACTGCATACTGTGAACACCCTACAAGGCCTGGCGTTTTGGAGATGCTCTGACCCAGTCATCTAGCCATCACAATTTGGCCCTTGTCAAAGTCACTCAGATCATTATTTGCCCATTTTTCCTGCTTAAAACAAATCAACTCTGAGAACTGACTGCTCACTTGCTGCCGAATATAACCCACCCCTTGACAGGTGTCATTGTAATGAGACAATCAATGACAATTCACCTGTGATCAATTTCAAGTGCCATGAAAAGGGTGAGAATACTTGTATAAATGTGATATTTCAGCAAAAATCTGTTTAACCTTTATTATGGAGTACCTTTGCAGATTCATTCATTTATTGGTTTTCTTCCCTTCCTTTTATCCCAACCACAGATTCCAGGAGCAATTCCTCCTGGATGCCCATACATTACCAAGCCTGGGTTTGCCCCAGGGTCTCTTGGGGATGTGCCAGCTCTAGCAGGAGCTGACCAGTGTCAGCTGGTCATACCTCATTGTGAGGTGCCAAAACCACCTCAACTGGCTCATGTCAATTCAAAGGAGCAGTGGCTCTGAGGCTCTCCAAAGTGGCCCTCAGCATAAGCCCAACTGAAGAACCTCATTTCCACCACCTCTACTCATTCTTTTGGTCATCCCCCACAGCTCGCAACCATAGGTGGGGACAGGAATGCAGAATGAACACATTCATCCACAATCTACATTCATCCACAATCTGGAGCTCTTTTTCTATCTTGTTAAAGTGTTTGTCCGAATTTTTTGTTTATGGCACTTGGTTTTGCAGTTGCCGGACATTCCATGTTTGGACTGGAAAATTGTTAATCGGACCTCAAATTTTATTTCCTTCAAATTTAATTTTATTTCAGGAATTTTTTTTCCAGAGGTTCATTGTGTTACAGTGTAATGTGCTCCAGGCTCAGCATGTTCAGTAATGTTAAACAATGTGATTATTGGAAGTAGTAACAATAATAAGAATATTACTGTGGGTGAACACACACATTCACAGTCACACCTTTGTGCAATTGCACCCTACATAGTACATTTAGCTTGCTGTACATATGCTCTCATTCCAGTACAATCTGTCAGACAGCTTGGCCAACACTCACCATCTTGTAGAGGTCAGATACACTGAACTGGTCTGGATCCACCATCTCAAACTCTTTTCTTGGTACTAGGTCTAAACCCAGGTGTCTATAATAGAGGAGAGGGAATGAAAAAAGAGACAGTTAGGTGTAGTCTAGGCTAATTCCAAGATTTCCGAACTCCACAGAACATAAGTATACATTTTGCAGTTCTGAAAATGAACATAGAATAGTGAATGATTATGAAATTGAGTAAATGTAGTATTTTGTATGAGATCTTTTGATTTTGTATGAGATCTTTTGAATTGCAAAAAAACCCTTAAGGGATGTCATTTCAATTCTGCCTGTACCATCTGCCTCTGTGTCCATGTGATTCTATAAAATGCAATGTGCCACCATTTATTTGCCAGGATGAAGTCAAAGAAAGGTAGGAGGGAGTGAAATATTTCCTGTTGCTAAGCAAAACTGGTCTACAAACTTGAAGCAGCATGGCTGATTTTTAGAACAACATTGGATGTAATCATCAAGTGCATAGTTTTGACTGTATGTTTCAGTAGTGGAAGAACAATTCAGAGCTCTAGTCACCATAATTACAAGAATCAGAAGGTTTGTGATGTTGTGAATAAAGTTCAAAGAGATATATATATATATATATATATATATATATATATATATATATATATATATATATATATATATATATATACACACACACACACACACACACACACACACACACACACAGTGGTGCTTGAAACTTTGTGAACCCTTTAGAATTTTCTATATTTCTGCATTAATATGAACTAAAACATCATCAGATTTTCACACAAGTCCTAAAAGTAGATAAAGAGAACCCAGTTAAACAAATGAGAAAAAAATATTATACTTGGTCATTTATTTCTTGATGAAAATGATCCAATATTAGATATCTGTGAGTGGCAAAAGTATGTGAACCTTTTCTTTCAGTATCTGGTGTGACCCCCTTGTGCAACAATAACTGCAACTAAATGTTTACGGTAACTGTTGATCAGTCCTGCACACCGGCTTGGAGGAATTTTAGCTCATTCCACCGTACAGAACAGCTTCAAGTCTGGGATGTTGGTGGGTTTCCTCACATGAACTGCTCACTTCAGGTCCTTCCACAACATTTCGATTGGATTAAGGTCAGGACTTTGACTTGGCCATTCCAAAACATTAAATTTATTCTTCTTTAACCATTCTTTGGTAGAACGACTTGTGTGCTTAGGGTCATTGTCTTGCTGCATGACCCACCTTCTCTTGAGATTCAGTTCATGGACAGATGTCCTGATATTTTGCTTTAGAATTTGCTGGTATAATTCACAATTCATTGTTACATCAATGATGGCAAGCCATCCTGGCCCAGATGCAGCAAAACAGGCCCAAACCATGATACTACCACCACCATGTTTCACAGATGGGATAAGGTTCTTATGCTGGAATGCAGTGTTTTCCTTTCTCCAAACATAACACTTCTCATTTAAACTAAAAAAGTTCTATTTTGGTCTCATCTGTCCACAAAACATTTTTCCAATAGCCTTCTGGCTTGTCCATGTGATCTTTAGCAAACTGCAGACGAGCAGCAATGTTCTTTTTGGAGAGCAGTGGCTTTTTCCTTGCAATACTGCCATGCACACCATTGTTGTTCAGTGTTCTTCTGATGATGGACTCATGAACATTAACATTAGCCAATGTGAGAGAGGCCTTCAGTTGCTTAGAAGTTACCCTGGGGTCCTTTGTGACCTTGCTGACTATTACACACCTTGCTCTTGGAGTGATCTTTGTTGGTCCACCACTCCTGGGGAGGGTAACAATGGTCTTGAATTTCCTCCATTTGTACACAATCTGTCTGACTGTGGATTGGTGGAGTCCAAACTCTTTAGAGATTGTTTTGTAACCTTTTCCAGCCTGATGAGCATCACCAACGCTTTTTCTGAGGTCCTCAGAAAGCTCCTTTGTTCGTGCCATGATACACTTCCAGAAACATGTGTTGTGAAGATCAGACTTTGATAGATCCCTGTTCTTTAAATAAAACAGGGTGCCCACTCGCACCTGATTGTCATCCCATTGATTGAAAACACCTGACTCTAATTTCACCTTCAAATTAACTGCTAATCCTAGAGGGTCACATACTTTTGCCACACACAGATATGTAATATTGGATAATTTTCCTCAATAAATAAATGACCAAGTATAATATTTTTGTCTCATTTGTTTAACTGGGTTCTCTTTATCTACTTTTAGGACTTGCGTGAAAATCTGATGATGTTTTAGGTCATATTTATGCAGAAATATAGAAAATTCTAAAGGGTTCACAAACTTTCAAGCACCACTGTGTGTGTGTGTGTGTGTGTGTGTGTGTGTGTGTGTGTGTGTGTGTGTGTATATATATATATATATATATATATATATATATATATATATACATACACACACACACACACACACACACACACACACACACACACACACATAGTGAAGAATGACAAATTATGAAAGAAAATGCTATTCCTAAAAGCATGAAAGATGCTATGAAGTTTGGTCTGAAGCTATTCAAAGGTAAGGTGGAATTGTGATTTATTTTATCCATTTCAAAACACAGTATTTTGTGTGACTTGGCATCGAGAAGTGATACAAATCTGCGCCGTGCCTTTATTACAGTTGCATGCCGCTTTTGAAGTTTAAATAAATGATTTTTTTAAATACAATTTTTAAATAATCACCTGTGCATTTATATTCAAGCAATTACCTGCCTCAGGCTCAGTGAATATCGGTGAATAATAACCTTGACTTCGTCTCCGTTATTATTCACTAATATTCACTTAGCCTTCAGCGATTCTCATCTCATTATCTCTAGCCGCTTTATCCTTCTACAGGGTCGCAGGCAAGCTGGAGCCTATCCCAGCTGACTACGGGCGAAGGGCGGGGTACACCCTGGACAAGTCGCCAGGTCATCACAGGGCTGACACATAGACACAGACAACCATTCACACTCACATTCACACCTACGGTCAATTTAGAGTCACCAGTTAACCTAACCTGCATGTCTTTGGACTGTGGGGGAAACCGGAGCACCCGGAGGAAACCCACGCGGACACGGGGAGAACATGCAAACTCCACACAGAAGGGCCCTCGCCGGCCCCGGGGCTCGAACCCAGGACCTTCTTGCTGTGAGGCGACAGCACTAACCACTACACCACCGTGCCGCCCCCCAGCGATTAATATATATAAAATATACAGTGCTGTGAAAAAGTATTCCTCCCCTGCTGATTTCTTTCATTTTTGCTTCTTTGTCACATTTAAATGTTTTAGGTCATCCAACTAAGTATAATATAAGATAAAGATGGTGTAAGTAAACACAAAATGCAGCTTTTAAATGATCACGCTATTTATTAAAAGTAAAGGGTTAGTCAAAACTTGTATCACCCATGTGCAAAAGTAATTGCCCCCTCAAGCCTAATAACTGGTTGGGCCACCCTTGGCGGCAACAACTGCAATTAAACATTTGCAATAACTTGCAATGAGTCTTTTACAGTGCTGTGGAGGATTTTTTGCCCACTCTTCTTCACAGAATTGTTTAAATTGTGCACACTGGAGGGTTTTTGAGCATGAACTGCCTGTTTAAGGGCTTTCCACAGCATCTCAATTGGTTTCAAGTCAGGACTTTGACTAGGCCACTCCAAAACTTTAATTTTATTTCTTTTGAGCCATTCAGAGGTGGACTTGCTGGTGTGCCTCAGATCATTGTCCTGCTGCATAACCCAGCTGCTCTTGAGCTTTAGGTCACAAACTGACGGGCGGACATTCTCCTTCAGGATTTTCTGGTAGAGAGCAGAATTCATGGTTCCATCAATTATGGCAAGTCATCCAGGTCCTGAAGCAGAAAAGCAGCCCCAGACCATCACACTACCACTACTGTGTTTGACTGTTTGTATGATATTCTTATTTTGGAATGCTGTGTTAGCTTTATACCAGTTGTACCAGGACCCATATCTTCCAAAAAGTTCTATTTTTGACTCACAGAATATTATCCCAAAAGTCTTGAGGGTCATCAAGATGCTTTTTGGCAAATGTGAGACGAGACTTTGTGTTCTTTTTGGTCAGCAGTGGTTTATGCCTTGCAACTCTCCCATGGATGCCATTTTTGCCCAGTCTTGTGCCTTCCTTATTGTAGAATCATGAACACTGACCTTAACTGAGGCAAGTGAGGCTTGCAGTTCTTAAGATGTTCGTCGGGGTTCTTTTGTGACCTCCTGGATCAGTTGTTAAAGCGCTCTTGGCTGAATTTTGGAAGGCTAGCCACTCCTGGGAAGGTTCGTCACTGTTCCAAGTTTTTTTTCATTTGTAAATAATGGCTCTCACTGTGGTTTGCTCAAGTCCCAGAGCCTTGGCAATAGCTTTGTAACCCTTTCCAAATGGAGAGATTTCAATTATTTTGTTGTGCATCTGTTCTTGTAACTCTTTACTTTGCGGCATCTTTTTAAGATCTGTTAGCCTACTTCAATTTGCCAGTCTGGTTCTATTTATGTGATATTTAGATTGAATAGGTCTGGTTGTGGCTAGTGAAATTGAACCCAATTATCAATTATATTTACAGTGGTGCTTGAAAGTTTGTGAACCCTTTAGAATTTTCTATATTTCTACATAAATATGAACTAAAACATCATCAGATTTTCACACAAGTCCTAAAAGTAGATAAAGAGAACCCAGTTAAACAAATGAGACAAAAAATATTATACTTGGTCATTTATTTATTGATGAAAATGATCCAATATTACATATCTGTGAGTGGCAAAAGTATGTGAACCTTTGCTTTCAGTATCTGGTGTGACCCCCTTGTGCAGCAATAACTGCAACTAAATGTTTCCAGTAACTGTTGATCAGTCCTGCACACAGGCTTGGAGGAATTTTAGCCCATTCCTCCAGACAGAACAGCTTCAACTCTGGGATGTTGGTGGGTTTCCTCACATGAACTGCTCGCTTCAGGTCCTTCCACAACATTTCGATTGGATTAAGGTCAGGACTTTGACTTGGCCATTCCAAAACATTAACTTTATTCTTTTTTAACCATTCTTTGGTAGAACGACTTGTGTGCTTAGGGCCGTTGTCTTGCTGCATGACCCACCTTCTCTTGAGATTCAGTTCATGGACAGATGCCCTGATATTTTCCTTTAGAATTTGCTGGTATAATTCAGAATTCATTGTTCCATCAATGATGGCAAGCCATCCTGGCCCAGACGCAGCAAAACAGGCCCAAACCATGATACTACCACCATCATGTTTCACAGATGGGATAAGGTTCTTATGATGGAATGCAGTATTTTCCTTTCTCCAAACATAACGCTTCTCATTTAAACCAAAAAGTTCTATTTTGGTCTCATCCGTCCACAAAACATTTTTCCAATAGCCTTCTGGCTTGTCCCTGTGATCTTTAGCAAACTGTCGACAAGCAGCAATGTTCTTTTTGGAGAGCAGTGGCTTTCTCCTTGCAACACTGCCATGCACACCATTATTGTTCAGTGTTCTCCTGATGGTGGACTCATGAACATTAATATTATCCAAAGTGAGAGAGGCCTTTAGTTGCTTAGAAGTTACCCTGGGGTCCTTTATGACCCTGCCGACTATTACACACCTTGCTCTTGGAGTGATCTTTGTTGGTCGACTACTCCTAGGGAGGGTAACAATGGTCTTGAATTTCCTCCATTTGTACACAATCTGTCTGACTGTGGATTGGAGGAGTCCAAACTCTTTAGAGATGGTTTTGTAACCTTTTCCAGCCAGATGAGCATCACCAACACTTTTTCTGAGGTCCTCAGAAATCTCCTTTGTTCGTGTAATGATACACTTCTACAAACATGTGTTGTGAAGATCAGACTTTGACAGAGCCCTGTTCTTTAAATAAAACAGGGTGCCCACTCACACCTGATTGTCATCCCATTGATTGAAAACACCTGACTCTAATTTCACCTTCAAATTAACTGCTAATCCTAGAGGTTCACATACTTTTGCCACATACAAATATGTAATATTGGATAATTTTCCTCAATAAATAAATGACCAAGTATAATATTTTTGTCTAATTTGTTTAACCAGGTTCTCTTTATCTACTTTTAGGACTTGTGTGAAAATCTGATGATGTTTTAGATCATATTTATGCAGAAATATAGAAAATTCTAAAGGGTTCACAAACTTTCAAGCACCACTGTAGTTAATTGTTTCATTGGTTTAGTTTATTTGGTTGATTACTTTTTCACATAGGGCCAGGTAGGGTTGGGTAATATTTTTCCATCAATAAATGAAATCATCATTTGAAAACTGCATTTTGTGTTTATTTGGGCTGTCTTTGTCTAATATTAAAATTAGTTTGATGACACGAAACATTTAAGTGTGACAAATCAAAGTTTGTACACCCCTACTCATTCATAGGTTTTTCTGTATGTTGACTATTTTCTATATTGTAGAACAATACTGAAGATATTAAAACTATAAAATAACAAATGGAACATATGTGCCCTTACAGAAAAAACACATGAATTTCCCATGTATTTCACATGTGATCACATGTTACTGCATGTGGTAACATGTGGAATACATGGTATCAGATTTTGTAACATGTGTTACCATGTAGAGCACATGTGTAAAACATGTTACCACATGTGTAAAACATTCCCACATGTGATTCACATAAAATTGGGCCAAAACCACATGTTTCCCATGTGCAAATAACATGTTTCCTATGTGCAAAACACATTTTCCACATATTTCGCATGTGAGAAATTATATGTGAAGTTCATGTGGTTTTTCTGTAAGGGTGGAATTTTGTGGCAAACAAAAAAGTTTTAAAAGAAAATGTTTCATATTTTAGATTCTTCAAAGGAGCCATGATTTAACTTGAGGACAGCTTTGTAGACTATAGAGATCTTGCAGTCACATGACCAGAAAGTACACAACCGCCATCTTGTCGGTCAAAAACACCGCTGAATACTACTGCACTCGTGTACAGAATGGATCAATTTCAACCGACGGACTACACGGCTCATTTTTCTAATGAACAGATAACTAGATATATGTCTAAAATAAACGATCTACAGATTTGTGACCCTTATGGCTTACCGGACAGAGTTTTCACGACCGGATTTTGAACTGCCAGCGGAATACCCAGACGTGTATAATTACCTCATTAACTTTCCCTCGCTGTTCAGTGGTGAAGCACTGCGTGCTTATAAATCTCTGGACAGTTATCTTTACAGAAATTCAGGATTTGTCAGCGACTCAGATGTGGCATCTTGTAAACAAGAATCCTCATTGGATGGGTAAGTCACTTAAGTATTGAGTATAGCACTGACCAGCCGATTATAGAATAGAATAAGGTAATTCCAGCTGTAATTCCAAATCGTCCGTCTTGTTTACATGGATCTGGCGTTGGAGAGATAGAGGCTTAGCAGTGGAGATTTGAGTGGCTGTTTTCTGAGCTTAGTCGACAGGCCGGCTCTACAGCCTCACTTTTGCTTCCGCTCCCGGCACCGCCTCCTTCGCTTTGCCTCCGATAACAATCCACGGAGACCCCGCTGGTCTCGCTATCTCATCCGGAATGTTGTGCATGCGATGGAAATCGCTACAAACTGTCATTTTCTGCTGGAAACCAATGTCCAGTAAGTCCATACGGTTGTAGTGGATATTGAAGTCCGGTACAGACGAACAACACGCAAAAATACACACAAAAAACATAAAAAACGTGCACAGGTAGGGAAAGCTTGTAGCCGCAGCCGTTGTAGTAGAATTGTATATAGTAGGGTTTTCCAGAAGAAAAGGTAGAAGTAAAAGCAGAAGTAGAACCAGAAGTAGAAGTAGAAGGCGGAATATGGCGTTTGACCGACAAGATGGTGTCAGTGTTGCCAGATTGAGCGGTTTTAAGTGCATTTTGGCAGGTTTTGAACATATTTTGGGCTGGAAAACGTCAGCAGTATCTGGCAACACTGGATGGCGTCTGTCACAATCTGGATCGGCTGTGACGTCACATGCAAGTGCTCCATTGGCAGCTTCATGAGGTAGTCACCTGGAATGCTTTTAACAGATGTGCCAGAATATGTACGTGTGTGTGTGTGTGTGTGTGTGTGTGTGTGTGTGTGTGTGTGTGTGTGTATATATATATAAAACAGGCACACAGACAGAAAAACATATTAGCCCATTTTATTCTAAAACTGTATAAACTGTACCTGAGACTCTGAAACATCTTTAAAAAAAAACAAAGCGTCATTACACCAGATATTCACTTTGTTTCGTTTATTACTGTTCACTGCTATTTAAAGCAGTTTTTGTGTAAATATGTTTAATTTAATAATTTTTTGAATACATCATTGCTTTAAAGCATTTCTTTACATGTGCCTAAGATCTGTTCATATCAAACATCAAAATAAATAAAATGTGTGATGTCCGATCATGGCATGGATATTGGTGCCATATGGGATGATTTGAGTATTTCAAAAACTGATCTCCTGGGAATTTCAGTATTCTGTGTAAACTCTAGAGATTGTTGTATTTGAAAATCCCAGGAGACCATCCAATGGTTAGTCACAAAGATCACACTTTTTCCCCCAGAGATCAAACTGGTCTTGCCCTGACAGCCAGAATTGCTGCCTGATTGTTATGCTCATTGTCATCTTTTCCCAATTGTTTTGATTCTAACTTCTGAAAGCCTTGACTGTAAAACCGGTTTGTAGGAACTACACCTATGGCCATCCTTCAGAATGGTGCTTCTGACAAATGATTACTCATACACAGTTACACCATCAGTCAAGATCATGATATCACAGTGAGGAGACTTAATACATTGACAGAAAATAGCAAAACATATAGTTGAGAGGAGAGAGTAAAAAGAGTTTGCTTGGTAAAGCTCTTACTCATTGCCCCAGTCCAGGCGGAGAGTGATGTGGCGCTTGACCTCGCGGCTCTGCTCCTGAGTCATGTGACCCAAGATCAGTTGACGCCGTAGGTCCATCAGCTCGTTCATCACATGCCGCAGCTTCTGGAATAGCTCTACTCTGTTCTTCTGTTTAATGAGAGGACTCAGTGTTGATATAAATACACGAGAACAAAATAATTATATATCACATTCAGGATTCACAACGACAAGGATAAGCTCATCTCATCTCATTATCTCTAGCTGCTTTATCCTTTTCTACAGGGTCGCAGGCAAGCTGGAGCTTGGACTACGGGCGAAAGGCGGGTACACCCTGGACAAGTCGCCAGGTCATCAGAGGGCTGACACATAGACCCAGACAACCATTCACACTCACACCTACGGTCAATTTAGAGTCACCAGTTAACCTAACCTGCATGTCTTTGGACTGTGGGGGAAACCGGAGCACCCGGAGGAAACCCACGCGGACACGGGGAGAACATGCAAACTCAGCCCCGTCTTTCAAATGTAAAAGAGAAAACAATATAAGGTTTCATCTTTTAGGCTTCCTCATCATCCTATCTGTGGTTAACAAATGCTTTAAAGAGGATTGTTGTGATTATTGTGATTTTAAAAAAACTGAGTATAATAGCACCACTAGCGGTTGTACAAAAAAAAAAAAAACCGCAGAATGATATGAAGTGAGGCTGTGGGTTAACTATAAGGAGCCCAGTGGTGTAGTCAGACATACCCTCTGCTGTAGGTTCATGCAGCCAATCAGCAACAGTCATGGCATGTGACTTCACAGCATGACACGCCGGCCCAGGTTAGCGCCAACAGGCTAATTATTCCAGTCCATTTTCGTGATGTTTCCATAGTATGTCACCAGTTGGTGTGTTACAGACTCAGTCACAGTTGTAACGGATGTGAAATGAAGTGGATTAATTACTCTATCATTATCATTATTTTTCCATGAAAATATCTTTGATAGACTGAGCACACATTGTCTAACCAAAGACGTTTGTCGTCTAACAAACGACAAAACTACAAGTTTGGTGTTTTTTTGGTTTGAACAAAAGGGTTACAACTTCTGTGTGTACCGTGTTTATTATTCAGATGAAACACAGGTTAGATTCAAATGCCAAAACTTATATATAAATTTTTAAATTATATATTACTGATATACAGTATATTATTCACTGTGCCCCAAGAAAATTTACCACCAGCCGCCACCATAAATAAATAAATAAATACACAAGTGCATCTCAAACAATCAGAATATTGTGAAAGAGTTCTTTTTTGTAATTTAATTCAAACTTTAATATATTCTGTTTTCATGACAAAGTGAAATATGTCAAGCCTTCTTTTTATTTTGAAGATTATGGCTTATAGCTCATGAAAATAAAAAATCCAGTATGTTAAATTATTAGAATATTTCCTAAGATCAATCAGAAAAGGATTTACAAGACAGAAATGTCCAACTGCTGAAAATTATGTTCATTTATACACTCAGGACTTGGCTGGGGCTCCTTAACATGAATTACTGCATTGATATCATACAGCGACCATTGTATGATAGCCACTATCAGACAAGCTAAATTCCCAAAATCAAGGCCACAAATTGTCCTTAAATGAGATTTTAAACATTTTTGTGAGAAAGCTTTTCATCGTGATTTATGGCTCTTTGACTGGACCAGGATTTCATTTTTTAATGATGTGGAGTTAGCCTGGAAATATTTTCACAATGCTTTGAGTAATATAACAAATAAGCATGCACCTTTTTGTAAATTTAGAGTGAAATGCCAGAACAACCCTTGGTTTTCTTTTGAGTTGTCCAGTCTGCTGAAAGAAAGGGATGTTGCCTGGGCTAAGGCAAGGAGTTCCAAATCTGAAGCAGACTGGCTGATTTTTAGATGGATCTAGGATCATTTTACTTTTCTCGTCAAAAAAAGCCAAATCTGAGTGATACTTTTCTAAAACCAACACTAGTTTGAATGATCCTAAGAAATTTTGGAAAGTAATAAAATCCTCATTTGGGAGTATTACTACAAATAACCTCCCAGCCTATATTGTAAAGGACTCCTGTACTCTGATAAATCAGCTATTCTTAATTGCTTTAATGAACATTTTGTTTCTTCAGGGTCTTTATTTGACTCTCTATATACACATCCAAGGCAGTCAGATGAGCAGAAGGTTTTCAGCTCACTGCCAGCAAATTTTATGGCTCAGACATTCAACTTAACTCCTCTTGTTGTAACAGATTCATAGGGCCTTAAAGAAGTTGGATCTGGATAAATCTGCAGGTCCTGATAAGCTTGAACCTTATTTTTTGAGGTTAGCTGCTGATTTCATTGCAGAACCACTGACTCATATTTTAACCTTTCGATTTCTAAAAATAAAATCCCTACGATATGGAAATCTCCCATTGCTGAAAGGGGGCGATCCCTTAAATGTTAATAATTACAGGCCAATTTCTAAATTATGTGTCTTTGCTAAAGTTCTTGAAAAGTTTGTCAGTGAACAATTTTTAGACACACATAGTCTTCTCACACAGCATCAGTTTTATATAAATAGTACAATAAGTGCAGCTGTTATATTTGTACATGATATTATTGAGGCACTGGACTGTAAAAAATATTGTGCAGCTCTTTTTATCAACTTATCCAAGGCATTTGACACAGTTGATCATGTTATCTTGGTAGATATTCTTCATAAGATTGGCCTATCGGGGTAGGCTGTAAATGGGTTGGCAAACTACTTGTCAGCTAAAACACAATGTGCTTAGCGGGCTGGGTCTTCTTCCTCCCTGTTTTAAAGAGTGTCCTCCAGGGTTCCATTTTAGGACCGTTGCTGTTTACCATTTATATCAATAATCTCTGTGATAACCTGTCTAATGCTGCATACTATTTTTATGCAGATGACAAAGTCATCTACTTTTCATCCCCTTCTGTAGTTCAGCCTCGAGAATATCCGCAGTCTACCTTTGATGTTGTTCAGTTTCATCTGACTCGGCTTAAGCTGGTTTTAAATGCAGACAAATCTAAATTCATTTTATTTTTGAATGGGAAACGGCTGCCATCTATCCTTCCTAAAATTTTAACAGCTCAAGGTGTTGAAATTGAAAGGGTCACATCATAGAAGTACCTAGGTATTATTATTGAGGAGTCCCTGACATTCAAGTTACACATCGACAAACTTGTATTAAAACTGAAACTTAAATTGGGTTTCCTTTTGAGAAATAAATCCTGCTTTTCACTCCAGGCTAGGAAACATCTGTTCTCAGCAAGTTTTTTGCCCTTACTGGACTACGGGGATCTACTTTTTATGAATGCACCTGACCAGTACTTAAAGAAATTGGACACTATTTATAACTGTGCCTTACGTTTTATCACTGGCTGCGGCAATTTGTACATCGTTGTACTCTGTATAAAACAGCAAATTGTCCATCTCTGTCTGTTCACAGACTTTCTCACTGGTTGATGTTTGTTTATAAATCTGTTCTTGGGCTAGCTCTTCCTTATCTTTCTTTATACTTGCGTCTGAAACAAAAATTGACACAGCCTGCATGCTAATAACACGTTACAGATATTAGTCCCTGGAGTGAGAACAGATTTAGGAAAAAAGGCTTTTAAATATGCTGCTCATCTCATCATCTCTAGCCGCTTTATCCTGTTCTACAGGGTCGCAGGCAAGCTGGAGCCTATCCCAGCTGACTACGGGCGAAAGGCGGGGTACACCCTGGACGAGTCGTCAGGTCATCACAGGGCTGAAACACAGACAACCATTCACACTCACATTCACACCTATGGTCAATTTAGAGTCACCAGTTAACCTAACCTGCATGTCTTTGGACTGTGGGGGAAACCGGAGCACCCGGAGGAAACCCACGCGGACACGGGGAAAACATGCAAACTCCGCACAGAAAGGCCCTCGTCGGCCATGGGGCTCGAACACGGACCTTCTTGCTGTGAGGCAACAGCGCTAACCACTACACCACCGTGCTGCCCCATATATACAGTACCAGTCAAAAGTTTGGAAACACCTTCAAATTTGATGTTTTTATTTTTTTTTCCTACATTGTAGAACAATACTGAAGTCATCAAAACTATGAAATAACATATGGAATTATATGGTAAACAAAAAAGTGTTAAAAAAACAGCGTTTCATCTTTTAGATTCTTCAAAGTCGTCACTATTTACCTTGATAACAGCTTTGCACACTATAGAGATCTTGCAGTCACGTGACCAGAAAGTACACAACCGCCATCTTGTCGGTCAAAAACACCGCTGAATACTGCTGCACTCGTGTACAGAATGGATCAATTTCAACCGACGGACTACACGGCTCATTTTTCTAATGAACAGATAACTAGATATATGTCTAAAATAAACGATCTACAGATTTGTGACCCTTATGGCTTACCGGACGGAGTTTTCATGACCGGATTTTGAACTGCCCGTGGAATACCCGGACGTGTATAATTACCTCATTAACTTTCCCTCGCTGTTCAGTGGTGAAGCACTGCATGCTTATAAATCTCTGGACAGTTATCTCTACAGAAATTCAGGATTTGTCAGCGACTCAGATGTGGCATCTTGTAAACAAGAATCCTCATTGGATGGGTAAGTCACTTAAGTATTGAGTATAGCACTGACCAGCCGATTATAGAATAGAATAAGGTAATTCCAAATCGTCCGTGTTGTTTACATGGATCTGGTGTTGGAGAGGTAGAGGCTTGGCAGTGGAGATTTGAGTGGCTGTTTTCTGAGCTTAGTCAACAGGCCGGCTCTGCCTGCAGCCTCGCTTTTGCTTCCGCTCCCGGCACCGCCTCCTTCGCTTTGCTTCTGATAAAAATCCACGGAGACCCCGCTGGTCTCGCTATCTTGTCCGGAATGTTTTTTTTTTTCTCATCCGGAATGTTGTGCATGTGATGGAAATCGCTACAAACCGTCATTTTCTGCTGGAAACCAATGTCCAGTAAGTCCATATGGTTGTAGTGGATATTGAAGTCCGGTACAGACGAACAACACGCAAAAATACACACAAAAAACATAAAAAACGTGCACAGGTAGGGAGAGCTTGTAGCCGCAGCCGTTGTAGTAGAATTGTATATAGTAGGGTTTTCCAGAAGAAAAGGTAGAAGTAAAAGCAGAAGTAGAACCAGAAGTAGAAGTAGAAGGTGGAATATGGCGTTTGACTGACAAGATGGCGTCTGTCACAATCTGGATCGGCTGTGACGTCACATGCAAGTGCTCCATAGGCATTATCTGAACCAACTTCATGAGGTAGTCACCTGGAATGCTTCTCAATTAACAGGTGTGTCTTGTCAAAAATGGAATTTCTTGCCTTCTTAATGCATTTGATACCATCAACCAGTAAAGAGTAAATAATAAAAATATCGTAAATAGCCCTGTTCGACAACTGTAATAATCCATATTATGTCAAGAACCACTCAACTAAGTAAAGAGAAATAACAGTCAGTCATTATTTTAAGACACGAAGTGTTTTTAGTTAATTAAAATAAAGAAAAAACATCGAATTTGAAGGTGTTTCCAAACTTTTGACTGGTACTGTATAAACCCGCGAGTTGGCCTAGTGGTTAGCGTGTCTGCCTCTCGATCGGGAGATCGCAAGTTCTACTTGCAGTTGGGTCATACCAAAGACCATCATAAAAATGGTACCTACTGCCATCTGGCAAGGCATGCTGCAATACAGATGCAAGTGGGGAGTCAAACTCTTGTGGTTACCAGAGGACTAGCCCCTCACTGGAACCCTAGCTATGTAATAGGCGAGAGGCCGAGGGCTACAGAAACGGAGATCGGCGTCGCCTTATGCGGCATATGGTGTGGGAAGGACTTTAGACTTATAGTCAACCCTGCGATGATCTGGCAACTTGTCCAGGGTGTACCCCGCCTCTTGCCCATAGTCAGCTGGGATAGGCTCCAGCTTGCCTGTGACCCTGCACAGGATAAGCGGTTATGGATTTTATATATATATATATATAAAACACAAGTGTAAACTGGTAGCAAGGTTTTTTTTTTGGTTGAATATGAATCCTATACTGTATACAGTATAATACTGTATGTTTAGAACATGCTGTCTGTTCAATCCAAATAATGTATTCATTATCGGTTGCGTCCCTAATTGAAATGCATAAGTTTTATGAAATTCTCTTCCTATGAATTACCCTAAAGAAATAGAGAGAAAGAGAGAGCAGCACAGTGCATTAATCGTGCTTGAAAAGCAGTTACTTTATGCTCAAGGCCCACTTTCTGCTTAAACTGAGTAGCGAGAGATTACGCAATTCATTGTTACCAGGACAACCGAGGTTTCTCCAGACTGAAACCACCCACTCTCTCTCTCTCTCTCCCCCTCTCACACACACACATACACACGCACACCACACATTCATCCACACATAAATGTACACATGTAGGACGCAAGACACAATTAGCAGACTTCAGAGTAGTCATAGAAGACTGTACCACATAAAGCTGTTTCCACAGCACTCCCCATTCCTGCAGTGTGCTGGTGCACTCAGTGATAATCGGATCCTCAAGAGGAACCACCGTCTCACACTGCCTGAAATACACCATATACAGGCTTATTAAAATCCAACCAAACTTGAATTTTCAGACAGCTGAGTGACTCGCTTGATGTCACTTGCAGTCCCAAAGGCCATTCAACATGGACTTTATTTGCTCCAATATTTTTGGTATTGATGAGGCATGCTGCTATAATGAATTATCGAATCATACACTTACCCCCTGTTGGTAACTGTTGCTTTCTTTAAGTGCACATAGTTGGCTGGAAAAATGCCCTGGGGAGAGAATATATTTTTTTCTGAGTATAGTTGCAAGTACTAGCAATGTATATTATGTAACATGGACACAAGTTGGAATCATATCTTAAGTTCTTTGCTCTAGAGACTCGCTGATTTACTGTACAACCTCACTCAAGATCATTACAGGGCAGAAAAAAAAGTTTTACTCTCTCTCAGTATGTCTCTCTCTACTTTTCTGGAACATCATAAAGGATTTTTTTTCCATGAGTAAAATGTGAGCTTATTTGGGCATCCCATGAGGATGAGGGGGAAGCAAAAGATATGAGAGAGAGTAGGAGAGAAAACAGAGTGGGTGAAACAGAGCTACCAGTTGGAGTAGTGTATCTCAGTCTGTTTATGTACATTGAACTTGTTTCTATTTAACTGTCATTTCCTATCTTTTCTTGTAGACCCCTGAGAGATACCCTTTAGTCTGATGTCAACCGTGCCACCTGGCTGCAGAAACAAAGCAAGAGTCTGTAGTGAGGCGTCAGAGTCTATAGATTTAATAACAAGTCAGAATTTGGTCATAAACATATTTGTATTTACTACATACTGTTCAATCAGACACCAGCGAGTGGCCTAGTGGTTTGCATGTCCGCCTTTCAATCAGGAGATCGTGGGTTCTACTCATGGTTGGGTCATACCAAAGACCATCATAAAAATGATACCTACTGCCATCTGGCAAGGCAGGCTGCAATACAGATGCAAGTAGGGAGTCAAACTCTCATGGTTATCAGAGGACTAGCCCTTCACTATAACCCTAGCTATGTGAGAGGGTGAGGGCTATGGAAACGGAGATTGTCGCTGCCACATAGCGTGGGAAGGACTTTGACTTTTGTTCAATCAGACACCTTTCCTGACCAACAGAAGGCAGTTACAGGCAATTAGGAGTAATAATTGGTCTGAGGAGCTCGGTCTTTGAATCATCACAGGCAGTTAGTTAATTATAAAATCAGTGAAGCCAGTTTGCTAACTAAGAATTTAAAAGGCTTTAACAAACATACTGTATGAAGCTTAAACTAAAACAAACTAAAATCTACTTCAAGAGACTAGCTATCTAATGCAAGATATCCAGGTCATGTTCTTACTGAGGAGTTGCCTATAATGGACACCTTTATGTCTTGAACGCACCAACAAGGTTGTAAGCATCAACCGATTCATATGCCTTAAATTTCTCTCAAGTATAGTTTCTAAGAGATACTGTATGTATATATACCTTGTCATTGTAGGCTAAGCCATTGCTTAGCATCATTTAGCCATGGACAGTACGCCAAAAACATTATGGCTCTTCTAAAGGTACACCATTACTGCAAGTGTTAGTTTAGTCAAATAGCACTCCCTGTCTGATAGTGCTAATCCATTATAATAAGAGGATAACATTTTAGCTAATCTCAAATCCATTCCTAAATAAAACTGTTGTTAGATTCTTTAATTAGATTATAAAAGCAGTGCCAGGTTGCTAGGCTACTTGGGTCTTTTTGCAAGCAGGTTGCAGACGCATCTCTTTTTGTTTCCAATCACCAAAAGGGTCTATTGTGTTTTAATAAGGAAAGCTTTCCTTACATGCCACAAATCATGCCAGAGAAGTTGGTTATAATAAATCTGATTCTCTAACACTAAATAAGAATCCTACAAATCTCACCTTTACTGTTGGTCTTTTGGTAGAAAAGCCCCTGTACCAACCTAAAGAACAAATCACAGGGTCATTCAACAGCATGCACTCTAAATCATATTCATAAATCACAGGTTCTGATCTGTGCAAAGGTTTGAAGTGATTGGTTTCATGATTAATGAAGTGACTATAGGTTTTACCATCACATTTCTCCAGGATTTGGACAGTTTCTCCAAGCTCCAGCACCAGGGAATGACTGACCGAACTTCGGAAACTGCCTATCACTGAGACAGAGAGGAAGAGATGGCAATCAATACTGACTCTCTTGAGAGCACAGTGAATAAGCAGTATATGAGAAAAGAGAATGACAGGCAAAAACACTGATACAAAATCCATAGTCCAAAGGTTTTGACGATGGCATAAAGCTTGAAAAGTGCATATTATTTTTGTGGCCTGCTTTCTAGGATGGTCACAATTAGATATGGAAATCTGCAATACAGATCGAAATCTACAATAATAATAATAAAAATATTCTATTACTTTGAATGACACGGCAGGTGAGTGCATCATTTTATAAATGTTGTAGGCAGATATTCTGACAGAAACAAATGATTTGGTTTGTGCAAATATTTTTTCGCAGCGAGTTTATTGGTGCTTTGCATAAGTATTCACGCCCTTGAACTTTTACATATTTTTGTAGTGTGTACAACCCCGATTCCAAAAAAGTTGGGACAAAGTACAAATTGTAAATAAAAACAGAATGGAATGATGTGGAAGTTTCAAAATTCCATATTTTATTCAGAATAGAACATAGATGACATATAAAATGTTTAAACTTTGAAAATGTATCATTTAAAGAGAAAAATTAGGTGATTTTAAATTTCATGACAACAACACATCTCAAAAAAGTTGGGACAAGGCCATGTTTACCACTGTGAGACATCCCCGTTTCTCTTTACAACAGTCTGTAAACGTCTGGGGACTGAGGAGACAAGTAGGCTCAAGTTTAGGGATAGGAATGTTAACCCATTCTTGTCTAATGTAGGATTCTAGTTGCTCAACTGTCTTAGGTCTTTTTTGTTGCATCTTCCATTTTATGATGCACCAAATGTTTTCTATGGGTGAAAGATCTGGACTGCAGGCTGGCCAGTTCAGTACCCGGACCCTTCTTCTATGCAGCCATGATGCTGTAATTGATGCAGTATGTGGTTTGGCATTGTCATGTTGGAAAATGCAAGGTCTTCCCTGAAAGAGACGTCGTCTGGATGGGAGCATATGTTGCTCTAGAACCTGGATATACCTTTCAGCATTGATGGTGTCTTTCCAGATGTGTAAGCTGCCCATGCCACAAGCACTAATGCAACCCCATACCATCAGAGATGCAGGCTTCTGAACTGAGCACTGATAACAACTTGGGTCGTCCTTCTCCTCTTTAGTCCGAATGACACGGTGTCCCTGATTTCCATAAAGAACTTCAAATTTTGATTCGTCTGACCACAGAACAGTTTTCCACTTTGCCACAGTCCATTTTAAATGAGCCTTGGCCCAGAGAAGACGTCTGCGCTTCTGGATCATGTTTAGATATGGCTTCTTCTTTGAACTATAGAGTTTTAGCTGGCAACGGCAGATGGCACGGTGAATTGTGTTCACAGATAATGTTCTCTGGAAATATTCCTGAGCCCATTTTGTGATTTCCAATACAGAAGCATGCCTGTATGTGATGCAGTGCCGTCTAAGGGCCCGAAGATCACGGGCACCCAGTATGGTTTTCCGGCCTTGACCCTTACACACAGAGATTCTTCCAGATTCTCTGAATCTTTTGATGATATTATGCACTGTAGATGATGATATGTTCAAACTCTTTGCAATTTTACACTGTCAAACTCCTTTCTGATATTGCTCCACTATTTGTCGGCGCAGAATTATGGGGATTGGTGAGCCTCTTCCCATCTTTACTTCTGAGAGCTGCTGCCACTCCAAGATGCTCTTTTTATACCCAGTCATGTTAATGACCTATTGCCAATTGACCTAATGAGTTGCAATTTGGTCCTTCAGCTGTTCCTTTTTTGTACCTTTAACTTTTCCAGCCTCTTATTGCCCCTGTCCCAACTTTTTTGAGATGTGTTGCTGTAATGAAATTTCAAATGAGCCAATATTTGGCATGAAATTTCAAAATGTCTCACTTTCGACATTTGATATGTTGTCTATGTTCTATTGTGAATATAATATCAGTTTTTGAGATTTGTAAATTATTGCATTCTGTTTTTATTTACAATTTGTACTTTGTCCCAACTTTTTTGGAATCGGGGTTGTAAAATTATGTCTATCTAGAATTGAAATAGACATCATTGAGATCATGTGTCATGATTCTACACAAAATATCGAACTGGGGGACAGATAAATATATTTTGCGAAATTATTTACGAATAAAAATGAAACATTTTGATTGCATAAGTATTCAAACCATTGCTGTTCTGGTGCAACAAGTTGCCATCAGAAGTCATGTAATTAGTTGAACAGAGTCAACTTGTCTACAATTATAGAACATACCTAAACAAATAGCATCATTAAACCCAAAGAGCTATCAAAACAAGTCCAGGACAAAGTTCTTTATAATTATCAATCAGGGTTTGGTTAAAAAATACTGTATATAGCTGGGTCCAAAAGTCAGAGACCACATTGAGAATCTGTTTTTTTTTTTTAAAAACTGCAAATAAACAAAGTTTTAGAATTTTGAAAATTCTAAACCAAAAAATAAAAAAATAATTTGCTTAAATTAAATAGTGACCTAGAAATTCTGCAACATCTTGAACACTGAATAGTTTATTACATTGAATTTCTAGGTCACTATCTAAATTTAGATAAATTTCTGATGTTGACCATGTTAACTGCTCTGTACAAAAGGTCAGCTTTTCTGCGAGTCTTATCCCTTCCTTTATAAAGCATGTGTACAATGACACAATTTAATCTAATATGGATCATCAGTTTTATACAAACTTGGAGTCTGTAAGCTCAAATGCACACTGTCATTAAAGCAAAAATGGAACACACCAAATACTTAATAACTGAAATTCATGTAAATAATTCTAAGATTTTACTTTTCACTCAGGTTGTTTCTGATAATATCCTTTTTGTGTTAAATTGAAAATGAATGTCAAACAGAAGCATTTTCACTAGTGTTCTCAGACTTTTGGACCCCACTTTACATATCTCGATCTATCTATTCCAAAGGTTGTAATACTCCAAAATATGGAATCGTTTAAGGGGTGAATACTTATGCAAGGCACTGCAGGTAATTCAGTGACACAATCCAGCAGAGTGCCACGTAATTGTTGATATCTTCATTCACACGTCTGCATTCAGTATTACACAAAAGGGGAATTTATTTTAGTTTGTGTACTGACAGACTGTAAACAAATGAAAGTAAAGTTTATTTACTATAAAGAAGTAAAGCCAGTTTACTTAGTTCAAACAAATAAAAATAAAAATAATAAATGCGTATTGCAGGACTCTATTCTCCAAGTTGAAGTGAGCACTTTTGAAATAATCACCATAAGGGGTAACACAAAGCCTGTACATGTACTAAATATCCAAGGTTCTTGATGAACAGTGAAGCACTGACACAACTACAAAGCATGAATCATAAACCATGAATACAAATCAATTGCCTCACAACACAGAAGCTCTACTAAAGGTTGAGGTCTTTCAGAAGTCTCATTGTGTTATGGTCCTGCTTTTCAGGTGGTATGAATTACTTTCTTACCTGTTCTGCATATGCAGTAATCATTTGGTCTTGATACAAAGCTCATGCTCAACCATTAAGACACTGAATTATGTAGTTATAGATTTTTGCCAAATATAATTATAATTATAACTCACTGTTCTCAGCTGCAGAAAGTTATTTTGTAAATTACACCACTGTGGAATATCCACAGTACTTGGAAATGACTACATAGTGTTAGATTAATTCTTAATCCACAAGAATATATATTTTAAATATATGAATATCCGGGCGGCACGGTGGTGTAGTGGTTAGCGCTGTCGCCTCACAGCAAGAAGGTCCTGGGTTCGAGCCCCGGGGCTGGCGAGGGCCTTTCTGTGTGGAGTTTGCATGTTCTCCCCGTGTCCGCGTGGGTTTCCTCCGGGTGCTCTGGTTTCCCCCACAGTCCAAAGACATGCAGGTTAGGTTAACTGGTGACTCTAAATTGACCGTAGGTGTGAATGTGAGTGTGAATGGTTGTCTGTGTCTATGTGTCAGCCCTGTGATGACCTGGCGACTTGTCCAGGGTGTACCCCGCCTTTCGCCCATAGTCAGCTGGGATAGGCTCCAGCTTGCCTGCGACCCTGTAGAAGGATAAAGCGGCTAGAGATAATGAGATGAGATGAGATGAGATATGAATATCCTCTTCACATAACATTTACTTTCTTTCTTTGAATAGCTGTATTGCAGCTACCTATATTTGAATCATATATTCGTACAGT
Organism: Neoarius graeffei; assembly: GCF_027579695.1. Taxonomy (NCBI): domain Eukaryota; kingdom Metazoa; phylum Chordata; class Actinopteri; order Siluriformes; family Ariidae; genus Neoarius; species Neoarius graeffei. The sequence goes on from NC_083578.1 coordinate 30,610,867, forward strand.
GGCGGCACGGTGGTGTAGTGGTTAGCGCTGTCGCCTCACAGCAAGAAGGTCCGGGTTCGAGCCCCGTGGCCGGCAAAGGCCTTTCTGTGTGGAGTTTGCATGTTCTCCCCGTGTCCGCGTGGGTTTCCTCCGGGTGCTCCGGTTTCCCCCACAGTCCAAAGACATGCAGGTTAGGTTAACTGGTGACTCTAAATTGACCGTAGGTGTGAATGTGAATGGTTGTCTGTGTCTATGTGTCAGCCCTGTGATGACATGGCGACTTGTCCAGGGTGTACCCCGCCTTTCGCCCATAGTCAGCTGGGATAGGCTCCAGCTTGCCTGCGACCCTGTAGAACAGGATAAAGCAGCTAGAGATAATGAGATGAGATGAGATATTCGTACAGTGTCTTGCAAAAATATTCATCCCCTTTGGTGTTTGTCCTGTTCTGTTGCATTACAAGTTGGAATTAAAATGGATTTTTGGAGGGTTAGCACCATTTGGTTTACACAACATGCCTACAACTTTAAAGGTGAAAATTGTTGTTTTATTGTGACACAAACAATAATTAAGATGAAAAAAAAAAACCAGAAATCTGGAGTGTGCATAGGTATTCACCCCCTTTCATATGAAACCCCTAAATAAGAGCTGGTCCAGCCAATTCACTTCATAAGTCACATAATTAGTTGATTAAGATCCACCTGTGTGCAATCAAAGTGTCACATGATCTGTCACATGATGTCTGGATAAATCAACCTGTTCTGGAAGGACCCTGACTCTGCAACACTACTAAGCAAGCAACATGAAAACCAAGGCGCACTCCAAACATGTCAGAGACAAAGCTGTGAAGAAGTATAGATCAGGGTTGTATTATAATAAATATCCCACACTTTGAGTATCCCACAGAGCATCATTAAATCCATTATAGCAAAAGGGAAAGAACATGGCACCACTACAAACCTGACAAGAGAAGACCACCCACCAAAACTCACAGACCGGGCATTAATCAGAGATGCAACAAAGAAACGAAGATAACACTGAAGGAGCTGCAAAGATCTGCAGCGGAGATGGGAGTATCTGTCCATCGGACCACTTTAAGTTGTACACTCCACAGAGCGGGACTTTATGGAAGAGTGGCCAGAAAAAAAAAGTAATTGCTTAAGAAAACAAGTGTGGAGTTTGCCCAACAGCATGTAGCAGACTCCCCAAACACATGGAAGAAGATTCCCTGGTCAAATGAGACTAAAATTTGTATTTTTGGCCATCATAGGAAATGCCATGTGTGGTGCAAACCCAACACCTTGAGAACAGTGAAGCATGGTGGTGGCAGCATCATGTTGTGGGGATATTTTTCATCTGCAGGGACAGGAAAGCTGGTCAGGACTGAAGGAAAGATGGCGCTAACCCCCCAAAAATACATTTTAATTCCAGCTTGTAATGCAACAAAACAGGACAAACACAAAGGGGGATGAATACTTTTGCAAGACACTGTATACGAGTAAAAATAAAGATATCCTCAAGTAAAAGTTCAAGGAATATTTGAGACGATATTTTAATGTATCTGTTATCAGATGTACTTCATACCAAAAAATACCTAAGACAAATGATGAATAGCTTTTCCAATTTATAGTTATAGTACAAGGGTGGAATGGTGGCACAGTAGATAGTGTTGCTGCCTCACAGCTCAATGGTCTCTGGACTGTGTGGAGTTTTCCCTTTTCTCCCCATACTTCCTTTCAAAACCCTTCCCTAAAACATGCCTTCATGCGAATTACCGAATTGCTTGTAAGTGTGAATAAGTGTGTGAATCTGTGTGTGTGCATGGACTGGCAGGTGATTTTTTTTCTGCCTCACAACCAGTGCTCCCAGGATTGACTCTGCATCCTCCATGACCCTGATCAGGATAACTGAAGATAAATGTCATAGTAATAAACCTATACATAATGAAAAACAATGTGCTTTTCCATAACATGGTAACATTACTGTAGCTAAGAATAAGAAAGGTGCTAACAACTACATTTAGCTGAATCATTAATTCAGTGAATCAGTTGTTCATGTTTGTGTGAATGAGTTGCCATATGTTGATGGTGACAGATTTTGAGAATAACACCAATCTGTTATACTGTTTTAGCACACTTTAGTCATGCCACTGGAATCCATTGTGGGAAACATGGGCCAGCTAGCTACATGAGCTAACAGAATTTCACAGATTATTTTAAAGGTAGACTGCCTTTCAGATTTTTCAAGTGTAGGTTAGAAAAATAATTTTCCCTGACACCCAATTATTTTTGTTTAGTAGACCGAAAGCTACTGAATTCGAATCACAGACTTCCAATTTATTAGTTTTTTTTAAAAAAATAGAACAATTAATTCATTTAGGGTCATGTGGCCCTAAATTGTCCGCTATTTTTTCCTGCTTCAACGTGACCCAGTTCAAGATACTACGTCATGCATCATGTGGTGGGCTTTCCCCATTCGCGCAAGGTATTGTGGGATACAAATTTGAAACAGGGGAGAAAACCAGAGGACGTGAGTGTGCAAATGAAACGTGAAAGACCGACTACAGTAACAGAAAGTGAGAAGAAAAGACATGATTTTGCAAAGGAAAGGAAATGCAGGACCAAACTAATAAATCTCAGCAGTCAGTGAGCACCTCAGTGTGATCAGCTGTTTGCTTAGCGACAGAATGATGTAACTGTCAGTGCACGGTCAAGGTAAACCTGTAGATGGCAGTAATGCAACACTGTGGATGCCAGCTGCCATAAAACCCGAAAGAAGAAGAAGAAGAAGGTAAACCTGCGCATGCGCATACGGACTTCCTATGTCTGCTTGTCTGCGTGAAGTGAGCGATTTCATGCACATTATTTGTGAGGGAATCCCTTCAAATTAAATAACTTCCCAGCCACAGAATGGCCTGATATTTTGTGAGATATTACAGAAATAAACATATCACAATGACCAAATTTCAGAGGGAACTCAATTTCACCAATTTTATGAAATCGAAAGGCCGTCTAGCTTTAAATGTGTACACAATTACAATTTGCATAGTTAACATACACTATATGACCAAAGGTATGTGGACACCTGGCCATCACACCCATATGTGGGTCTTCCCTAAACTGTTGCCACAATGTAGAAAATACACAATTGTCTTCATATGCTGTAGAATTAATATTTTCCTTAATTAAGATTGGAACTAAGGGAACCAAACATGATCCAGTATGATAAAAAAAAAATCTTACAAAGTGAGGTTTGCAAGGGGCATTGGCTTATAAGAGGAACTTAAAGAACTTGGTGGCCTTCACATAGTTGGGATCAGAGCACAGATTGAGCCATGATATGGTGCAACTTGAATAGGTAAGCTTAAGAGCCTTGCCCAAAGTCCCCACAGTGATAGCTAGGTAGGGGTGAAGCTTGAATCCCCAACCTTCTGATCAGTAACCCAGAGCCTTAACCACTTAGCCACCACTTCCTTAAATACATTACATGACATTACATGCATTTACCAGATGCTCTTATCCAGCACGATGTACAACAAGACCCTGACATACCCACAGCAGTGGGCAGCCCAGGGTTAGGTACCTTGCTCAAGGGCACTTTAGCCATTCCTGCTGGTCCAGAGAATCAAACTGGCAACCTTTTGGTCCCAAAGCTGATTCCTGAATACTGGGGAGATGCCAGAGACTGAACCGAGGACCTCACCCATTTGGGATGAGTTGGAACACCAATTTCATATCAGGCCTTCAAGTCTCACATCACTGCCTTACCTCTTGTGCTCTTGTGGCTGAATGGACACAAATCTCCATAACCACATTCCATCTAGGGGAAAGCCTTCCCAGAAGAGTGGAGGCTCTTGTAGCAGCAAAGGGGAAACCACTCAATATTAATATCAATGGCTTTGGAATGGGATGTTCAATACTCAGCCACAGAGTGTAACTATTCAATTATTGTTTCCACTGATATTGTTGATGTTAAGTTTCACTGCATCCATTATTAAGATTTTAAATAGTACTTAACTAGTTAGCTCTATTGCTATACTTTATCAACCTCATGCTTTGTTTAGACAGTATTAGACCCTCATGGTAATATATATTCACACCTCTTCTCCATAACACTACTCTTGAGTTCCGGTGGCTAGTAACACCAGACAAATTAATTTCTAGCAGAATCTCCAGGGGACTTTGAATGGAAAAAGTTTCCTTTCCTGACATTTCCTTTCCTGACAGACCATGCATGGTTATTGAATGGAAAAACAACAGCAACCAGTGAAATCACTTATAAATGTATACATATAAAAAGTAACTTCAAATATTGTACCACATTAACATTAAAGTAACAGTAAACTGCAACTGTGCAAAGGGAGATATTTAGTTAACTTGCTGACATTTCAAATGGCTTTTAAAAATGGCTTCATCTTTGCTATTTCAATAATGGGTTTAGTGGGGAAAACCTTTTTGTATATTATGGACCTGATACAATGTGCTTAATGTGTTTTTAATTGCTTATGTATATATATTTTTTTATATCCATTAGCTGAATTGTGGTCAACAGCCATCTATCTTTGGTTTTCCCGATGGTAATAGAAGACGATGTTGTTGTTGGTTTTCATGTGCAACTTAATATTTATACCCGATGGAAAAAGAAGCTGGTCAAATTCAACATTAGACATCCTTTCTGCCATTTAGAAGTATTATTTTATAAGGATAACTATACATTTATTTTAAATATTCGTAATGGTGTAAATAATTTAGCTGCAAGTTTTGTGAGAGATTTTTTTTTATTAAAATATATTATAATAATAATAATTTTAAAAAGGAACCGATAATTCTGAAGGGCACTGTAACCTAAGTTGGTAGGGATAATTCTCAACACAAACTTTGCTTATTAAAGAAAGGTCCAGTGGAATATAATAATGCTGGTGGATGAATGAACAATAGACCTTTATTCCTGCTGCAAACCCTTGTTGATTTACTATAACACCATTGCTTTCCTTCCACCAGTGTTTTAGCTTTCATAATATCTCTGAGCTAAAATTGTATTGAATTGTCATTTTTTTACGTCTCTGATTTGCTGAGAGAAGCTGAGGTATGACAGGAGACAGATGCTACCACTTTACATACCCTGCAGCATGAAAACAGAAAACAATTATACCACACACACACACACACACACACACACACACACACACACACAAATTATGGTGTTGCAACACATTTTGTATCTCCAATAACATTCATAACCATAATATCAAAATTACTGGCATAAGAAGGGTGGCTCAAAATAGCGTAGGACATTAAAAAAAATACTGAAATGATAGTGAACTTTCTGGCATCATTTCCTGGAGGAACGCTGCCCACAAAATTTACTCACGTGCCTGCTGGGAACTCTACCATGCTGAGCTTCTCAGTCTCCATACACACCATTACAATCCAGCATACATTGCTAAGAAACATAGTATGATTTTGGCTTTCTCAAATTCAATTACCTCAACCACCAAATCCTGCAAATCACTTCTTCCCCACATCAGAAGAAAACAACCTGAATACCAGATCAGCTCAAATCATCATACAAACTCTGGTTATATCCAAACTGAAATTTTTTTTTTTGTATTACTAAAATAAACACATTTGTCCAAAGCAGTATTAATTTTGTCTTTTAGGTTATACACCGATCAGGCATAACATTATGACCACTGAGAGGTGAAGTGAATAACATTTGGTTCTCTCATTACAATGGCACCTGTCAAGGGGTGGGATATATTAGGCAGCAAGAGTTAGTTATCAAAGTTGATGTTATCAGTCAGTTATCAAAGTTGATGTGTTGGAAGCAGGAAAAATGGGCAAGCGTAAGGATCTGAGCAACTTTGACAAGGGTCAAATTGTGATGGCCAGATGACTGGGTCTGAGCATCTCCAAAATGGCACATCTTGTGAGGTGTTCCCGGTATGCAGTGGTTAGTACCTACCAAAAGTGGTCCAAGGAAGGACAACTGGTGAACCGGCAACAGGGTCATGGGTGTCGAAGGCTAGCCCAGATGGTCCAATCCCACAGAAGAGCTACTGTAGCACAAACTGATGAAAAAGTTAATGCTGGCTAAAACAGAGAGGTGTCAGCATTAACTTTTTCAGCAGTTTGTGCTACAGTAGCTCTTCTGTGGGATTGGACCATATGGGCTAGCCATCGTGATCAGTGTACATTGCTTCTTGTTACATGTCATACATGTTATCTTAGTTGTTTTAGGTTTAAAGTTGAATTTGAATGACATTTGCACAGCATAAAAAACAGCAGTGCACAACACCTAAGACAGCTCTTCCCATAAACAATGGCTTCAACTGTGCAAAACGATTTTGCTTGTCATCATCTGTTGCTTCCATTTAAGTGAACTGTCTGTAAACTACCTCAGTGTCTTGTGAGGATGATGTGAAATTGCTATTAAAATGGGGAATCTGATAGCACATGCTGTAGTAGTCACAGGTAACCTACAGTGTCCGTTTTACCATTTACACAATGCACCTACACACACACACACACACTGCACTGCATCACTTAGCCTTAAATGTTCTAAGTAGATAAAAGAGAACATGATATGTCCGACTTAGGTGGATAAAAAAGGAGATATATGTAAGTGAAGATGTGTAACATATCTTATATATGTAAGTTAATACTTTAAAGATGAAGTTATTTCCACACTTGTGCCAACATTTTTCCATTTACTTTTGCACTGATTGTATTTTTTGATATTATCATTCAGTAGATTGTTAATACTAGTGCATAATCTAATAATCTTTACTACAATGAAGGGGGAAAAGCAGTGCTACAAAACCACATCTACATTACTATGATATATGGGTTTCAAGAGACATATACAACAGAACATATTACTTTGACAGTAACACAATAGGCTACTTCCAGTTTTATTAGCACTTGATTTGTAATGAGCACTAATAATCCACACATGTGATTCTCTAATCGGAATCCCAAATGTCATTAGTCCAATGTTGTTTAGTTATGCTACAGTATTGCACTGCACTTGCTTTATAACTGCGCATACTTTATTCATTTGCAGAGGTCTCTGGTTGCTGTAAGACTGTAGGAGTACTGTTCATCCTCTATGGCAGTTAAAATGCATCATGGTATCTACTGAACTAGCTCAATCTTGCAGTTCAGCACATCTGGAAAAAGAATGATCAGGATGAAAATACTAACTGAAAATTTCTGGTCCCTGGGCAGTTGCAGTCCGTGTAGGTCCCCTTCCTATCACTTGAGAATAAAAACTTTTTAGTTATGGCTGCTTAGGGGCACTCCAGCTAAGGGCCCTTGATAATCAGTTGCACCATTTCCCCAGCCATGGTGCCTCAGATTAGAAAGAATAAGCAAAGAACATAATTTTCATTTCCAACAACAACAACAAAAAAAAACATGCACTCATAATCGATCAATCTCTGGTTTCTTCCCACTGTCAGAAACATGCTGAGAGGTGGACTGGCTATGCTAAATAGGTGTGAATAAGTGTGTGAATGTGTGTGAGATGCCCTGCAATAGACTCATGTCCCCATTCAGGATGTAGCTATTCACTACTCACATTGAGTATTTCCAGAACAAGCTCTAGATCCATGGCAGCTGACTATTACAAGATGTATGAATGAGTTACATCACTGCTTTTCCTGCTGAAAAATACAACTTAGTCTGACCAGCTAGCAGCTCCTAAAACACACACCAAGCTGACCAACTGGTAAATTAGTGTCCAGCTGCCTTTTTACTTGACTAAATTGACTGAAAATGCTTGTTATTTCCTTATTACCTTACTGTTATGTTATTTTTTTTAAACATCTTGTCTATGATGTAGTAGTCATAATCCAGCCACCGGGGGTGCATAAGCATACTCTTGGTGCCAGTCCCAAGCCTGGATAAATGGAGAGGGTTGCGTCAGGAAGGGCATCCGGCATAAAACCGTGCCAAACCTAACATGCAGATTGAAAAGAGAAATACTGCAGGAAAATGGGGGCTGCGATAGTGAGGTGAGAAAGAGAGTGCAGGCAGGGTGGAGCAGTTGGAGAAGGATTTTGGGAGTAATTTGTGATAGGAAAGTCCCAGCAAAAGTGAAAGGTAAGATGTATAAGACAGTAGTGAGACCAGCTGTGATGTATGGATCAGAGACAGTACCCTTAATGAAGAGACAGGAAGCAAAGTTGGAGGTGGCGGAGTTGAGGATATTAAGGTTTGCGATGGGAGTGACAAGGTTGGACAGGATAAGGAACGAGCACATTAGGGCGACAGCACATGTGGCAAGCTCGGAAATTAAGCTAAGAGAGATGAGACTGAGGCGGCACGGTGGTATAGTGATTAGCACTGTCGCCTCACAGCAAGAAGGTCCTGGGTTCGAGCCCAGCGGCCGGCAAGGGCCTCTCTGTGTGGAGTTTGCATGTTCTCCGGGAGTCTGCGTGGGTTTCCTCCAAGTGCTCCGGTTTCCCCCACAGTCCAAAGACTAACTGCAGGTTAGGTTAATTGGTGGCTCTAAATTGATCGTAGGTGTGAGTGTGAATGATTATTTGTCTCTGTGTCAGCCCTGTGATAACCTGGCGACTTGTCCAGGGTGTACCCTGCCTCTCACCCATAGTCAGCTGGGATAGGCTCCAGCTTGCCTGTAGAACAGGATAAGCAGCTACAGATGATGGATGGATGGAGATGAGACTGAGATGGTATGGGCACATCCTGAGAAGAGATGCAGAGCATGTTGGAAGGAGAATGTTGAGGATGGAGCTGCCAGGCACATCAAAAGGAGGAAGGCCAAAGAGGAGATACATGGATGTGGTGAGAGAGGACATGAAAGTGGCAGGTGTGGTAGAGAAGGATGCGGAAGACAGGGAGCGATGGAGATGAAAGATCCGCTGTGGCAACCCTTAATCGGGAGCAGCCAGAAAAAGTTGTCTATGATGTAGTAGTACGTTAAAATAGTTTCCTTTCGACCTTGACTACCTGGTAAAGGTAGTCTATCAGCCTGACCAGCTCAGCCTGTGTTTTGGAAGCTGATAGATGGTCAGAGAAAGCTGGATTTTTCAATAGGGATACCATTAAGTATAGTGTATAGCGTGTGTAGCCTAATTTGTTATAGCCTGACTCACAGACAAGAGTCATGGTGAAGAAACTGGCTGACAAACATGGTCATGTTATCTTTGGTCATACATATATATTATTTACCAGCTGGGAGGTCTGTATCGTGAAATACCGTGACCGAGGTCTTGAAAATACTGACCAAGGCCTCTGGGCCGAGGTCAGTATTTTCAAGGCCGAGGTCACGGTATTTCACGATATGGATGGACCTTAAGCTGGTAAATAACATTAATTTTTTTCTTTACCAAATTCAAACAGAAAATGATTCAGATAGCGCTGGATACTTGTCTGGAAAGACGTAAGTGAGGACGGCTCGTACACATCGCCATTTTTCTTTGTTCCGGACATGAAGAAGGTGCACAGTGACCAGAGCATTTTTTAAGGATTTTCCACTAGGAGACCAACTGGTCTGGGTAATACAATCACAGGCCCCAGAGTCCATGCGGCTGCACCGCTGCGGCATATTTTGTGATGCAAAATGGTTCACCAATCACCATACAGACAAACACACTACAGTGACTACACAGCTATCAAGAGCAATTACCAAGCACAAATGTTATGTCAAAGACACTCAAAAGTTACACAGTAATGACATCGGATTCTGACATCAGCCATCTCAGTAACCAAATTTTAGTTTTGTTTTTCTTAACCAACATGATCTTTTGTGTATATCTTATAACATAGATCTTCGTTTTCCTTGTTAAATGTATACTTACATGGTACTTGGTTAATTAATTGCAACTGACTGAACCAAATGATAAGACATAACTTGGTTTAAAATTTGGTCTCCCAGTGAAGCTGGTTTGGCATTGACTAGGAGACCAAATCTGGCCACTGGGAGACCATTTGGTCTCCCAGTAACTATGTTAAAAAATGCTCTGACAGTGACATGTTTAGTTCTTCGCCAGGTATTTCTTCCACCTTTTGACCTTAGGTTTCGACAGAACTTCCCAAAGACATTGAGGTCGTAGATCGTCTTTTTTGTTGTATTTTCTGCCCTTCGCTCCTCAATAAACTGCTGGATTTGCTCGACGTTTATAGCAACAGTTACAGGTTTTCTTTTATTTCGTCTGGTAGTAAAACTCGCTTTCGCTGTGAACACTGTCGTCATCACTATCCATGCTGTAAAATTAATGCTATTATACTGAGAAATGCAAAAATAAACATTGACAGAAAAATTGCTGCTTTGTTTGTTGTTGTAGTGAACGAACGAGTTGACAAAGGTCCATAACCGGGGTCTGTATCGTAGGATTCCGGACTGCTCGTGGGCCAATCATACCCCTTTTCCCCCAAATCAGTTCCAGGGCTGGTTCGGGGCCAGTGCTGGTTCACAACTCGTTCAACTTGCAAGCCAGCTGAGAACCAGTTTGCTTTTCCATAGCTCGCGGTGCTAAGGGAAGCCACGTCATTACGTCGCTACGTTTGCATAAACCTTGGCGCGAATATTGAAGCAAAAACAACACGGAAGAAGCAGCAGCAGCAACAACAATAATAATAATGGATGACTTCGCGTTTGTACAGCTGCTGCTTCTCGTCGCTTAAAAATGGCGATCTTTCGCGGTCTTGTTGTTGGTCTTAACAACTCCGCCCCCCGCTGACGTAAGCGGTTCTTTCCTCTGGCCCAGCAGAGAGTTGGTGCTAGCCTGGAACCGGTTTTTCTGGCCCCAGAGCCAGTTCTTTGTCAGTGGAAACAGAAAACCCGGTTCCAAACTAAGCACTGGCCCCGAACCAGCCCTGGAACTGCTTTGGTGGAAAATGGGCATCAGAGCGCACGATTTGATGGAAACCAGACTGCAAAAAAAAAAAAAGTTTAATACTTTTGGGCGTGGGCGGCACGGTGGTGTAGTGGTTAGCGTTGTCGCCTCACAGCAAGAAGGTCCGGGTTCGAGCCCCGTGGCCGGCGAGGGCCTTTCTGTGCAGAGTTTGCATGTTCTCCCCGTGTCCGCGTGGGTTTCCTCCGGGTGCTCCGATTTCCCCCACAGTCCAAAGACATGCAGGTTAGGTTAACTGGTGACTCTAAACTGACCGTAGGTGTGAATGTGAGTGTGAATGGTTGTCTGTGTCTATGTGTCAGCCCTGTGATGACCTGGCGACTTGTCCAGGGTGTACCCCGCCTTTCGCCCGTAGTCAGCTGGGATAGGCTCCAGCTTGCCTGCGACCCTGTAGAACAGGATAAAGCGGCTACAGATAATGAGATGAGATGAGACTTTTGGGCGTTAGGAACGTAGTTGTTAAAGAACGTTGCGTCAGGAGCATAACGTGGCTCTCGTGCGCACGCACGCACCTGTTAGACCGCGCGCGAGCATGCAGCGCCCCTCTGCGGCTACAGGAAGACATTTTTATCTCATGCTACTGCGTGAATAAGATTATAATACTGTAGTCTTCTACGACGCTTGAGTGGGTAGAGATTTTTTAAGAAAAAAAAAGGATTTCCTTTAAAAAAAAAAAAAAAAAAAAAAATTATATATATATATATATATATATATATATATATATATATATATATATTAGCATTCTATGAAGCATGTTTTATGTTTTATTATATCAACAAGCGTGACAGTCGACGAGGTAAACAGCCTAATGAGTCCATATCCTAGTCTTTACCTCGCCTCACTGCCGGCTTGTTTTATATACAAATGATCATTTTTAGAGCTTATTTGAGAATTACTGCCGATTTTAATTTGCCAGTTTAGCAAATGAGTCATTAGTGTTTATCATAGGCACTTCTGGAAGGAATGAAGGTAGGAAGGAAGAACAAATTGTTGCATAGAAGAGAGCTCTACGTGTCATGTCAATAAATGAAATGTAGAGAAGACAGAGACTCACCCACTCCGAATTTCTCATCCTCCGTTGGAATCCACATTATTAAAAAAAAAAAAAAGAACAACAACAAAACAAACAAAAAACAAAACCAGATGATTTAAATCGCCTGGAAAGCGAGCTCCATTCTGTGGGACCGTCGGAGGATGCTGAAGCTGAGGGGCTGAGCAATGTAGCGTTTTACATGCAGAACCGAATGCACTGAAGACTGCATGTTAACTATTTACAGGAAGCCGGACAACAATTTCTTCTTCGTATCCATTCTGCATAGTGAGTGCCATACCTCCTGAGCTTCCCCTCTCAGCAAGGAGTAGAAGAAGGAGTAGAAGATGATGATGATGATGATGTACAGTGTGTGATGCAGAGCCCTGAGTCTCTCCAGGCAGAGAGAATGAGCGGAAATCTGATCTTCACTGTTATTTGCTGCAGTAGCCTATCTCAGAGAGAGAGAGAGAGAGACTCTGGCCTTAGCTAATTGATTTATTTAACAATTTTAGATCCTGCACGCGCCGTCGGGACGTCGCACCGTTAAAACCTGTCGCGTGCCAGTTGTTGTTAGGAGCCCAGACTCCTCAAGTGCTGTGCTGTAAATCGCTCTCCTTGTTCTGACGGGATGTGAAAGATATGATTACGCTGCGCCATCTTCACTACCGTCACATGACGCCTACTAAAATATTCCCAGGTCAAGGCTTCACAATCCCAAGGGCGCAGAAAAGAAGACAAAAATATGGTCTGAATTCCTGAAAGCACATCAGTAAATGGAAACGTAATAAAAGGTTGCCTCATGATGAGACAAAGTCTCCACCTTCATTTTCTTTAGAGACAAAAATAGTCCTCTGTTCAGATCCGACAACATCTGCAGGCTAGAGCACAGAACCGCAGTACAAATTTCTGGCACTATTGATTATAGTTTAGTTTAGTTTAGTTTGCTTCTTCTGACAGCTGAGAGAGGGGGTGGAGGTGCAGGAGGTTAGGTAGCTGGAGGTTGTGACTCAGTTCTTTACAGTAGTGGTAGCCAGCGAGTTGTGATTTTTTTTTTTAAATTCAGTTTCATCCTCGAATTAACAATGCATCGTCAAAGTTGTTATATTTATTATTTAGATGTTGGCCCGGGCCGGCACAATGGTGTCGTGGTTAGCATCGTCTCCTCACAGGTCCTGGGTTCGAGCCCAGCAGCCGGCGAGGGCCTTTCTGTGTGGAGTTTGCATGTTCTCCTCGTGGGTTTCTTCCAGGTGCTCTGGTTTCCCCCACAGTCCAAAGACATGCAGGTTAGGCTAATTGGTGGCTCTAAATTGACCATGAGTGTGAATGGTTGTTTGTCTCTATGTGTCAGCCCTGTAATGACCTGGCGACTTGTCCAGGGTGTACCCCACCTCTCGCTCATAGTCAGCTGGGATAGGCTCCAGCTTGCCTGAGACCCTGTAGAACAGGAGAAGCGGCTACAGATAATGGATGGATGGATGGATGGATGGATAGATGATGGCCCCAGTTACATCTTTTGGGAGTTTTGCATGGCATCCCTTTGCTATAGTGGGTTTCCTCTGGGTTCTCTGGTTTCCTCCCACCTCCAAAAACATAGCAATAGCCAGACTGGTAACTCTTAATTGCCCCTACAATGAACTGACTTTCCATCCAAGGTGTAGTCCTGCCTCATGCCAGTATTCTCAGGACTGATTCTAGATCCTCCACGGCCCTGACCAGGATAATGAATGAATGAATGGAAAAGCAAGCTGGACTAGAAACAATGTCAAATTGGACCCAGTGTGTTCTGTTAGTGGCGAGGTTAAGAAGAGAAAGCGCCGCGGCACCAGTAAACAGAAAATATTGTGCACCTTTAAATAATATTCATGAAATAAACCTGTAATGAAGGAGTCTCTGGCTCCAAAAATGTTGAAAAATCACTACTCTCTTTCTCTTAATGCTAACAAAACAGATAATTACCTGCTAGTACCAAACACAAAATGAAACTGTATCTTTGGAGCATATGATCTTAAGATTTGTTGGAGAGCTAATAGATCATTTTCAACAGCTATTCACTACTGCCTCTGAACAGCATAGTTCTTCATCTTTTACCTGAGTACAGTAATTAAATGTCCTTATTTCTTAAAAAAAGAAAAAAAGATACTGTATGTGTACTGTAGTCACATTGTCCTTGAAAATATAAGAAATTGTATCATGCTGGAAAATGAGCATTATACACCAGTTTCCATTATATGTTTTATTGTTTGGTGGACAAAAATAGTTGTCTGTTCAGACCCAATATCACATCAGCAGACTATCTAGGACACAGATGTCATGGAGTTTAAGAAACTTCTAGTTCTTGGCTATTGATTGGTTTCCTTTCCTTTTTTGAACATCTGTTCTTTTTTTTTTGATAGTCCAGCCTTAATGTTCAGCGACATTAAAAGACTTGAGTACATTACTTGCAATAGTAAGCTTATATTTAAGTCATCCATAAATATGGAAAAAAATTATGGCAGCTATTACACTAATGGTAAGCAGGATCCGGTGGGGGAAAGAATGAAATAGCAAAGTGAAGGAGGAAACTCTAATTGTATATTTTGTGGTAATATGGATCGTTAAAAATAATCTGTCTCGCACTTATATCTTAAAATGGGTTCTATGCCACAAACTTCGCATAGCCTACACTAAATAAATACAACATGCCTTATTGTCAACCATTCAACAACAAAATAATTAATAATAAAAAATAACACCCTTCAGTTACTCTTATTTTGGATTTCTGCAGAACCAAGTGCAACAATACCCACAATAATTGCAAGAAAAGGCACAGAATGGAAAGACAAAAATGAGGCTGGGGCTGAGTTCTTCTTAGCACAGGCTGTAGATCCATGCAGCTCATCTGTGACAGTCATGCCAGATTTAATTTTTTTTTTACACGGAGTGAAACAATTGAGTGATTTGATCTTTATTTACGTTGATAATTTTTTTTTTTTTTAGCCCATGTTGTACATAAAACGTCATCAGCAGTGATGGAGAAGGCACATGTGAAATACAATTGCAGATGTTATTAACTTGAACGAAATACATGATTTACTGTCAATCCCCCCTCCATTGTTTTTGGAGGAGAAAAGATAGACCAAAATAAAAAAAGCCACCTCAAAGAATAGAAGACAAACAAATTTAGCATTTGAGTGAATGGATTACAAGGTTTCTGTTTACCGTGTTCAATACTTGGAGGAAACCTGTCATGAAGCCAACAGGACTTTACTGACTTGATTTGGAAACCACATATGGAGCTGCTCATCTGCCGTTAAGTGTCCCCTACACGATTCTCAGTATGCCATCGATGAGAGCTTGTGATATAACGCATTGCTCAACCTTAATATTTTCATTGTCAAACTTTTGATAGATAATAGATTTTATCCCTCCCATCTATCACAACCAACTGATACGTTTCTGTATTACACGAACCAATTCATGAGCAAAATATCTCCAAAAATCCTCACATACAAGGGCCATCACTGTGTTGCCTTGACAGCAGCTTCAACTAGCACTTCTTAAGACACACTAATAAAAGGCCTTTAAATATGCCATACTTGTGGTGACTCATCTGCAGTGTTCTAGTGAAAATACACAAAGATAACTCTTGTAATCATACATGATTAACTCTGACAAGAAAACGAATGGGTGGATAGAAGGATGGAGATGAGGCTGATTTAATGGTATAGATAAAGGCTTTCCCAGCAAGTAGTCAATGACTCCATGAAGGAGCAGGAAGCCAGTAAATGTGTAGCTCATTATAACCGGATGTGCCCATTATTTTTACAAGCTGTGACCAGAATCACTGATGGTGTAGTAAGAGTCATACAGTATATACAACTCCAACAGAGATTTATTTCTGCATCCAAGGGCTATGATAAGCCCCTATATAGGCAAACCGGATTCACTTCATCAAAAATGTCAGACCTTTTGAGTATATTAGTCTTTTAGGCAAGATAATTTGCATTCAAATAAAAATCAATTTTAAAATAACCATCATTACATATAACTATTTTTTGCTTAGTTTTCTTCTGAACAGTAAACTGAATGCCAATGTCGATGCGTTCTTGAGATAAACATTATCAAGAAGACAATACTGAAAACATTAGAAATAAAATATAATTAATAAAATGAAGCCATCATAAATGATTAGCCATTATTGCTGTGTGAGTATAATATCCACTGCTTGATACAGTGGAGAGAGCCTGAGTGCTGGAACATCAGTTGGATTGCAGAAAAGCATGTGTGAAATCCATCTGGCACTGTCTGGCTGCTAAACAATTTCAGACCACGTTGTGCAGGCAGAAAGAAGTGTGACATCAGTAGTAGGCACGATATCAGGAACTAGACTGATGATATTAGCTTACTTTTATTCCGTCCTTTTTGAAATTTTTGTTGCTCTTTTTAAAAGACAATACACCATGGAAAAATATACCATTTAATGTTGGCTTTAAACATTAATAAATCTAAATTGGGAAATTTTTCAGTTAGATAAAATATGGGTCAAATCTTTCCTGCAATTGAAATTTCCATGATTGAAAAATGCATGGCATATTCCTCTGAACTCCTTCCGGGACATGGAGAACCAAAATCGTGACAAGTTTCTACATGTCACTCGTGAGGATAGTGGTGAATTGTTTTTGATAAATTTAGGGACCTTGTTTGTGAATGTGAATTTAATAAGAAAATCACATGTTGGCTTGAAGATATGAAGTTTATCTTCTCCTGTTGAAAAATTGCATTAGTCATACATCATGGATCTGAGTGACAAATCGGAAAATATTTCATTCCAATGAAGTCACTCCCAGCGTTTTCCCACTAACTAGACACACATTATCAAAATGACAAACCAGTTCAAAATTAAAATTGATTAACTTGCTTTTTTGTGTGCGGATGTGTCCATATAATAAAGAATATTACACAGTGGCATGAAAATATGAAGTTTATCTTCTCATGTTGAAAATATTTTCACTCATTTGTATCGCTCAGTTCTGAATATGTTCACCATTTGAAGATAAACTTCATATCTTTGCGCAACTATGTAATATCCCATCTTGCTATTTAACAAATTATTCCACGGAATCAAGTCATGTGAGCTGTTAGCAGACAAAGCATGTGATAGCAGGTTGGCTATAAGCCATATACGATGAGATTGAGTGGAATAATTATTTTATCCACATTCACTGGATTTTGAGAAACCGAGCAATTTTTTTTTGTAAATTCAATAAATAAAAACTTGATAAAAAAATATGTCAGACAAAATCAATTCCACTTTGGCAGACTTCTTAACCTATTGATGGCTGCATGAATTGACTTTTTTTTTTTTGCAGAAAGTGCAGTCTTGCTGAGGGATACAATAGCTTTAGACATTAATTTTCAAACTTCAAGCTTTTGAAGCAGTCTTAAACAAAAAACTCCCACAAAACAATTTTAATGCTTAAAAGATGAATGGAAATAAACTGGTGAAATGACAGTAGTAATGAGAAAAATGCCATAATTCTTGAAAATTAAACAAAAAAACCCCACCACCCTCAAATACTTTCATTCCATATTTTGTTACTTTTTGGGGGTTTGTTTCTGAGTTTATTTAGTCCTCGTTTGGCTCACCAAAACGTGCCACCATTCTGTTTTTCTCTACTCGTGAGTAGAGAAAAACAATTAGCTGATAGTCTAGTAGTAGAGTAGCCAATCAGAGCACTCGATTGCTCATATCTAGCGAATGTGGATAGAATAAATATATAGAAAACATGAATATTTATACTAGGAGTTTAATTTATTCCATTAAAAAAAAAAAGTTCTTATTAATCTTTGGCAGCCCTTTTAGTTCATTCAGTTTCAATGGAATATAAAGAGAAGAAAGCACGTTAAAATTGAAATATCCGGGAATGGGCATTTAAAAACATAGCACACATCTGAAAATATTTCTCAAAATAGACAAGACTTTTCCATATCCATACCTTAATGAAGAGTGAGGCTGTGTCCAGATAAATTTTAGTAGTAATCAATTATTCTATTATTTCACCATAGCTATAAGCATAAAGTATCTGAAAAGTTTATGATGCCATGCAAATTGCATGTAGAAGTGATCACACCCTTACCTCGAAGGACTAAATTTGGGGAAGCAATACCATTTATACAGTTTTATACAAAATCAAAACAAGTCTATATTTAACCATTTGAAAAATGAGGCTGGAGCGGCACAGTGGTGTAGTGGTTAGCACTGTTGCCTCACAGCAAGATGGTCCTGAGTTCGAGCCCAATGGCCGGCGAGGGCCTTTCTGTGTGGAGTTTGCATGTTCTCCCCATGTCTATGTGCCGATGATTCCCCGTCGAATCAACGCCCTTTTGCTATCTGGGTGGGTTTCCTCCGGGTGCTCCGGTTTCCCCGACAGTCCAAAGACATGCAGGTTAGGCTAATTGGTGGCTCAAAATTGACCGTAGGTGTGAATGGTCGTTTGTCTCTGTGTCAGCCCTGCGATAACCTGGCAACTTGTCCAGGGTGTACCCCACCTCTCACCCATAGTCAGCTGGGATAGGCTCCAGCTTGCCTGAGACCCTGTAGAACAGGATAAGCAGCTACAGATGATGGATGGATAGAAAATGAGGCCCATTATACAGTGGTGCTTGAAAGTTTGTGAACCCTTTAGAATTTTCTATATTTCTGCATGAATATGAGCTAAAACATCATCAGATTTTCACACAAATCCTAAAAGCAGATAAAGAGAACCCAGTTAAACAAATGAGAAAAATATTATACTTGGTTATTTATTGAGGAAAACAATCCAATATTACATATCTGTGAGTGGCAAAAGTATGTGAACCTCTAGGATTAGCAGTTAATTTGAAGGAGAAATTAGAGTCAGATGCTTGTCATCCCACTGATTGAAATCAGGTGCGAGTAGGCACCCTGTTTTATTTAAAGCAGAGGGATCTATCAAAAAGTCTGATCTTCACAATACATGTTTGTGGAAGTGCATCATGGCATGAACAAAGGAGATTTCTGAGGACCTCAGAAAAAAAAAGTGTTGGTGATGCTCATCAGGCTGGAAAAGGTTACAAAACCATCTCTAAAGAGTTTGGACTCCACCAATCCACAGTCAGACAGATTGTGTACAAATGGAGGAAATTCAAGACCACTGTTACCCTCCCCAGCAACGGTTGACCAACAAAGATCACTCCAAGAGCAAGGCGTGTAATAGTTGGCGAGGTCACAAGGGAACCCGAGGTAACTTCTAAGCAACTGAAGGCCTCTCTCACATTCGCTAAATGTTAATATGTTCATAAGTCTACCCTCAGGAGAACACTGAACAACAATGGTGTGCATGGCAGTGTTGCAAGGAGAAAGCCACTGCTCTCTAAAAAGAACATTGCTGCTCTTCTGCAGTTTGCTCAAGATCACATGGACAAGCCAGAAGACTATTGGAAAAATGTTTTGTGGACGGATGAGGCCAAAATAGAACTTTTTGGTTTAAATGAGAAAAGTATTGTTTGGAGAAAGGAAAACACTGCATTCCAGCATAAGAACCTTATCCCATCTGTGAAACATGGCGGTGGTAGCATGGTTTGGGCCTGTTTTGCTGCATCTGGGCCAGGATGGCTTGCCATCATTGATGGAACAATGAATTCTGAACTATACCAGCAAATTCTAAAGGAAAATGTCAGGACATCTGTCCATTAACTGAATCTCAAGAAAAGATGGCTCATGCAGCAAGACAACGACCCTAAGTACACAAGTCGTTCTACCAAAGAATGGTTAAAGAAGAATAAAGTTAAATGTTTTGGAATGGCCAAGTCAAAGTCCTGACCTGAATCCAATCAAAATGTTGTGGAAAGACCTGAAACAAGCAGTTCATGTGAGGAAACCCACCAACATCCCAGAGTTGAAGCTGCTCTGTACGGAGGAATGGGCTAAAATTCCTCCGAGCCGGTATGGAGGACTGCTCAACAGTTACCAGAAACATTTAACTGCAGTCACACCAGATACTGAAAGCAAAGGCTCGCATACATGTGAGTGGCAAAAGTATGTAATATTGGATCATTTTCCTCAATAAATAAGTATAATTTTTTCGTCTCATTTGTTTAACTGGGTTCTCTTTATCTACTTTTAGGACTTGTGTGAAAATCTGATGTTTTAGGTCATATTTATGCAGAAATATAGAAAATTCTGAAGGGTTCACAAACTTTCAAGCACCACTGTATATAAATCTTTTAGTGGAGTTTTGCGGAAATGTTTGCATATGGTAAAACAAACCCCCCTCATGAGTACATGCTGATAAGTGCCAAGCACCTATAAATTAGCAGGTGTGCACATGGTGCAGCAGATTTGCACTTGGCAATGCCCACATAACTCCATAAGTGAAATGGGCAATTATAAATAAGTAAAAGTCTCAGAAGGTAGAAGTGGAAGCTATTTTGACTCCCGTCTATACTGTTATCTATTTACCGTTTATCTGTCAGGGTCACAGGGGAAGCTGGAGCAAATTCCAGCTGACTTCAGATGAGAGGCAGGGTACACCTCTGGGCAAGTCACCAATCTATCTCAGGGCTAAAAACTAACCATTTACACTCAGATGTTCACAGTTTAACAGCATCTGAAAAAGGGCAAAACCTAGAACATTGGTTTCACATGAACACTTGGGAGGATTTTAATATTAAAAAAAAGCATAAATATTGTGTATACACACACACACACACACACACACACACACCCTCAAAAGTATATAAAATCATACAGAGAAACTTTTTTAAACAGCAAGGTGTCTTAACAATTCTCAGCCAGAATGTGCCCTCCCTGGTGCCGTGTTGGAAAAGCAGGAGGGCATGTGTCAGAAGGAAGCCTGATGGATGGCACACTACACCACATTGCAGATTGAGGACATACCAAATCGGTCACTTATGAGTCACTAGATGCTGGATCTAATAAATTATTAAAGTGTTGCCCTGTTACGGGGCATGTTACTATTACTTCTCAATCGAAAGGCTACTCTTATTTGTCCTCACCGATTTATATTTGCTTGCTTTCTCCATTTTTTTCCTTATTAAATATTCCTTTAATTAAAATAACTTTAGTGTGAAAAGACTGGGTTGTAAAAACATTAAAATTTGTGTAAGTGAAACAAGCTATTTAAACTTGAGTAATACATATAAAGTGCAGTAATTCATTACAAATTATGATTTGATGGTTTATGTTAGTCTTGTATGTAAATATAGTTTTCTGAACTTTGAGGATTTTCATAAAATATAAAAAAAAGTGTGTAAATGCTCATACAAATGATTTACAAAAATCCTTTCCTAACCAGCTTGATGAATAAGGCCCAATTGGCTCACTTCTAACAGTTCCTATTTTAACTTTCAACTTTTCTGCTGTTTGCATATTGTAGAAAGCACTAAAAAGGTAGTATTTTAGCTTCAGTTGTACAAAACTGTCAGGCATTAGAACTTGCCTAAGTTTGATTTGCCACATGGATCAAGTTTGTGACAGGGGATGAATACAGGGAGAAGCCCCAATTGATTTGGCATAGATTTATTAAAAAAAAAAAACCCACACCAGACACCCTTCCAGGCTTGGGACTGGCCCCAAGTCTGCACTAGCTTGTGGAACCCGAGTGACTGGGTAGGATTTTTTTTTTTTAATCCAATCTACACACCTATGAACATAAAATAGAAAAGGTCCGAGTAAATTGTGGATATGCTTTTTACTAGCTAGTAAATAAAACGTACAAAATTCCAGAAGTTTTTTTTTTTAAACCTGATCAGCATGGACCTTTACAGAGTAGGTTTAATCCTATCTTCATACCACACCCACTGACACTACCCATTTTACTTTTAATCTTTTTCAACAGTCATCCTATGCAGCCTGCATGATCCGTCCATCGTTCTTGTGCTCAGCTCCGTGAATCGTCAAACTGTCACATTTTGTGGCTGAGACTGATGCTCAAAATGGTACATTTATAAAATTCTCCTCAGCTATGCTACTTCGCAAATTCGTTTTAGTAATGTTATTAGGATATACTTCACTGTATGATTACATCCATCTTGGAACACTTAAGAGTGTGCAGCTGCATTGTACGCATTAGTTTATATTACTTGTCAGGTCCATAACTCACAAGACTAGTGTCAAACTGAAAATGTTTTAAAAGCGGACTACATTTTATGCAAGTGGAACGTTTGTACAAATTAAAATCAGGTTTCCCCAGAAACTTTACACCAAATGGATGATCATTTAAAAATAAGGGGAAAAAATTAAAGGCATTTTACACCAAAAAAACCACCCTCAAAACACCACTAGTTTGGTGTAAAGCTGTGAATAACCAACGCCTAAAAGAACCCGATTTCTCCAGTGAAGTAAAGTTTGAAACCCCATGCTTCTGCATGAAAACATACTATTTTCCACTTTATTTACCCAGCAGAATTACTTATTCATTTAGATGTCCATCAAAACCAGTTAGAACTTGACCAAAATATTACAGTAGACAAGGAAAAAACCTTCTATATCAAGTTCAAAAGGCTACACGGCCTCCTATTACCATGCTTTAGTAAATTCTTTTGAAACGTGAATCTTTAGGGTGCCAAATGACAAAACCATGTTACCAGGTTACCATGTTTATTTTAAGTCTTATTTACAGCGGTGAACAATCAAGTCGTTTGTTCGATCAGAAAAACAGCTATCACGTGTCAAACGGAAAACAAATGGGCATTAAATCGTATTGGTTTCATCATTTTTCAAGGGTCTGCAAACTTTTGCACAGTATATTGTGGATGTCATACTGCCAGGAGGCTTTGTTTTTCAAATAACATGGGAAACTTAAGATCACATATCAGGACATTTCAGAGTTAAAATCAGTTGATAAAATGGACAGCTCACAGTAGGCCAATGATCCCAAGGAATTGTCAAAAGGCATCGAAATATTGCTCACCCCCAAATGAGCACCGGCCTTCCCACCTCACTGTCAAACTTCAGTGAAAATCTGATCGAGTGTGTGGACACAAAAAAATAAAATAAAAAGGATGTGGACTTCCACTGCAGCAGAGAAACAGTCCTTGCTATTTCCTTGCTACGTGTTGCTCATGAAAGACTTGCTGAAACTGCTCCAAGGGTGAGTTTCAACACCCCCCCCCCCCCCCTATACCATTTTTCTATAGAATTTCATTTCACTCAGTACAAGTGTTACAGCACTTAACGTGTGTCTGGATCCCTCTAGGAAAAAAAACAACAACAAAAGCTTCAATTCTCAGGTCACTTTCACAGGTTTTCATTTGACTCGCCCTTGTGCAGTAAACTACTGAATTAACAGGCAGAACAGAAAATGGTGTTTCCTTTGAGGAATAGCACTGCATTAAGGCAGAGCCTGTAGGATGTTTGGCAAGTTTTTAAAGGGCAGTTGACATACTCACCAGCCACTTTATTAGGAACACCCACTGCATAAAAACCATGCAGATACAAGTCAAAAGCTTCAATTAACATTTCACATCAAATTTGATGTGGGAAAATGATCTCCGTGACCGACCATGTTGCCAGATGAGGTGGTTGAAGTATTTTAGAAACTGCTGTTCTCCTCTGAGATGCTAGACATTACAGATAACAGACATTACACAAAACACACCCCATCCAGTGAGCAGCAGTGTAATGCTGCAGATGGAAGTGTCTTGTTGAGAGAGGTCAGCAGAGAATGGACAGACTAATTCCAGCTGACATGAAGTCTACAGCAACCCTAATAAAACACTTTACAATGGAAGTGAGCAGAAAAGCAACTCAGAACATGTCAAACATTGAGGTGGATGGGCTATAACAGCAGAAGGACCATATCAGGTTCCACCACTTTTGGTCAGTGAGCACATGGACAGTTTAAGACTGGAAAAACCAACTGTCCAGTTTCAGTGAGTCTGTTCCCACTGTAAACCCAGATTCCTTTTGTTTTGTGATGGGAGCAGAACTCAAACGTGGTATTCTTCTCCATTACATGAAGCCCTTGCCTGGTATCTGCATGATTTGATGCAATGTGCTGCTGACAAATGACTGGCTAATTTGATCATATTTAATGAATAAACAGCTGTTCCCCTACAAAGTGGCTGGATAGTGTATACATTATGTAAATGGTCTCTCCCAGACCAGAGTTCTGGACTTTTTTTTGCAGTTAGAGCTCCAGCTAAAATGGAGAAAAAGCTTCAAGACATGCTTCCAACTTTCCCACAGGTTATACCGTATAATGAAACAGGCTTCCTTCTGGTGTGTAAAACAAGAGGTCAACCTGTATCTTTATGTTTAATTCACAAGACAACACACTTGACGTTGCTTACTGCCACTTTGCCAAGACTACCATTAAACTTAATGGAAAGGGCACAAACTCCTAGGTGATACTCCAGAATATATGCAGTAGATAGATTTGTGTGCAGAAATGTTTTGACTGTCCAGACTAGTTTTGAGGTACAGAGACCATTTCAAATGGAAAACAAGAAGGTAATACTCATGCATTACATGCCACTATATATGTAATTTGGCTTCATAGGATCAGTTACTGCTGATTTTTCATATGCCCAAACCAATCAATTTTTTTTTTTTAGATCTCACAATTTTGGCTTGACAGGCATGTTTCAATCTTTAACAAGCAGCTTTCTCCCCCACATTTGGGCTCATTTATGCTCCCTTTACATACAAAAATAAATACGTCCATTTCAAAAGGATGCAATCATTGCAGTAAGCAAGACATCCACTAGAGGGCAGCTCAGAGTCAAAAGTTTCTGATAAACATGACAGTGGAGGGGGTTCTAACAACGTCCTTGTTAAGAAGGCCGCAAAAGCAGAGGAAGCGTCATAGATACTGTAACCATCATATCCATGTTCAAAGTTTTATTAAATCGCATATCCTCCTCAAAACTTTCCGCCACTTCAAAATTTTATTTGGCGCATTTTGCTTAAACAATTGGCTACATTGCCCCCACGAATTTCAGTGATTTGCTCCATTTTATCCATATCATAAGCTTTCAGAAAACGTGCACAAATATGGAGGAAACGAACGGAGGAGTACTGACAGAAAGCTCCTTCCATATTGAATACTGAGCATAAATGAGCCTCGGTACATTTTCATAAGCTCACTGAAACCAGATGGGTGAGTAGCCTACATAATACACAAGACTAAATTTAATATGCATGTTCTAAATGCATGATTGACGCTCAGCATAAAGAAATACTTTTAAAAACACCTGACTGCAAAAATTGTATTACAGGATGCAGAGTTACAACCTGTCTTGAGTTTGTCACCATCTAGTGGTTATATTTGGGTAAATCTTAATCCACACTTTTGATATCAAGTCAGATTTTTCTTTCCTTAATGAGGTTACCTTCCTCTTTAAGCGCTAGTCTTTCGCATAATAATAATAATAATAATAATAATAATAATAATAATAATAAACAATAATATGATTTCCTTGAGACACAACCAAGAATGAGTCAAACAGAACTATTTTGGCTTCTTCTTTAGTTAGGAAAAAAATGGAATAATGTAGAAACAAGCCAGATTTTGCATTTGGATAGCCACCTCCCACCCCCACCACCTTTAACCTTAAAGCTAAAACTGAAATAAAACAATAAGGTCATTTTCCAGCCCCTGGGAACAGGACTGCAATTGCAGTAACGCACATACCATTAAGTGCACACAATTGATGTTAAATTTCCTTGATTCAATTAAAACCAAGAAGCTGTTTGTTTTTACATCCATACTTGTTCTACTTATTTCTCTCTTCAGGAAGCAGGCAGGGGGGTATGTGGATGTAAAGCAATCTGGAATAACACAACATGGGAGAAGCAGAGGCATGAGGGAAAGAGAGAAAGAGCAACAAAGAGGCTCAACTGATTGGTTGGAAGGGTGGCTAAGAGGCTAAGCAATACAGCGCAGACATACCTTACGCCTTTAGCTCTTTTTCTTTTTTTTTTCTTTTTCTCCTTTTTACACGCAGTGTTGTGATCAAGGCACAGGAACTTCTACAAGTCTTTTTTTTCAATAAAGTACAAAATAATACATTTTGCAGTCTGTACAAGAATAATAGTCCAGCAATAAAATAGAGGGTTGGAGGGGAAGAGAGAGCAGGAGAACAGGAAAAGGAGGACTGGGAAGATGGCAAGAGTGACCAATAGGAAATACGGTAGAAGGGAGCAGTATTCCATTGGCAAAAGTCATCTTTACCTGTTGTGTATGTGTTTGTGTGTATTCCCCCCCCCAAAAAGCAAGAGTGCTCTCAAATTATTTGCATTAAATTAGTAGATCAAAGAAGGGAGTGGGGATGCGGAGTGGAGAGTTGCGACCGTTCAAGTTTTATCATTCCAAAACCAGCTAGCAAGTCACACGACAAGGTTGTGTCTCAAGTGTCCTCCTTGCTCACTGCAGCCTGTCCTGCTCTTGTAGCATTTGCTGAGAAATCATCCTTCTCTCCGTAAGAGAGGTCATGGGATGGCAAATAAAGCTGATCCAGCCAACTGAAAACTCAAAAACAGTCAAGCACAGTCCTGTGAATCAGGTCCAACAGTGGGGCCATCACAAATCAGCTCAAGACTGTCAGGTACTGCCGGGGTCAGCGGTGTGCGCGCAGGCGCATGTGTGTGTTATGGCACACACACTGATGAGTGGGTGAGCGGACACAATAAGCAAAACTAGAGACTGTAAGCTGTGTGTTTGTAGGAGTACAATTTTGTCAGGTTTGAGCAATTTTAGATACGTCTGTGTGTGTCATCTACGTATGCACATGATCATATGACTTGACTTAAATAAACTTTTAGTTACGTCTCAGTCAGTGTGTGTGTGTGTGTGTGTGTGTGCGTGCGCAATTAACTGTCTTGAAATGGGGCTGTTGCTTCAAATGGATACGGCATGATATTTGGTCCTCAACAGCATGATAAAAGCGTGTGTGTGTGTGTGTGTGTGTGTGTGTGTGTGTGTGTGTGTGTGTGTAAGTGTAAAAGGGGCCATAGCCCACAGCTTTTAGACGATCCATCACTCTCAAACTCCGCCAAAACACACGATTCTCAAAAGTCTGTCTCTTTAAAAGTCTGCCTCTAGAGCTCATCCGATCACAAGAGCTCGTACTGGCGGAGGTGCATTCTCTGGATGATGTCTCGGCAGTCATTGAAGACACGGCGAATGTTCTCCGTGTCCACTGCACATGTAAAGTGTGGGTAACAGTAGTGGCGGCCATCACCGCTTGCTGTGCTGATCCTCTGAGGAGAGAAATGAAAAGGAAAAAAAGGGCATAAGATATGAATGTACGCTTCAGTCCTAAGAAAATCAAACCACTACAGAGCTACAGGAGAACACAAGTGGTACATAGCAGCTTTGTATTTTTATTTCCACTCACCAGGAATTCATCCCGGATGAAATATTTCGCCCTTGTGACTCGCGGATCCTCTCCTGGCTCGGGGCTTGCTGAAGAACCAATTTCAACGTAAATGTAAATACACATTCACAGAAACAATGGCTGAAGACTGACACACAATATTTTATCTATATGCCAAAAGAAAATACTTCAAGAAGACATCAAGTAACATACAAGAGAGTTATACTTGAACTGAAAGTGACAAACTTTTGTTAATGGTCTGTGACAGTCTACCACACGTAATAACTAATCAAGTGACCCATTTTTTAAAGCATACAGTTAAGGTCAAAATTATTAGCCCCCATGACATTTGGGAACATTACTATAAAATTCTCCCCAAAATTTTTAACACTGATGTAATTTTAAAATATTGACCATTCACAAGTGTTATTCCGTAGTACCCGGTGCATTTTGGAATGCAAGATTAATATTTAAGTATCCTTAATCTCAAATAAAGTGAAAAATGGGGTGGTCAAAATTATTAGCCCCCATGCAATTTTCTTGCTTTAAAAAAAAAAAAAAAACCCACACACAACCAGCCTGTCAGCTTTCAAGCCACACCTGTGCAGTCAATTAGCTCCCAGACAACACCTGAACATCCAATCAGCATTGATTGTTACTTAAGGGACAGGCCTAGAGGCAGTTGAACACATTTCTGAGAGGGGTCTGCGTTTAAAGCCATGCCGAAGACAAAAGAAAATTACTCTGGACCTCAGAAAATTAGTTGAAGCCCATACCAAGGGGGAAGGCTATACTGTCATTTCTAGATGCTTTACAGACTCTAGAACAGCTGTGCGATGCATCATTGCAAAGTACAAGGAGTTCCGTTTTGTGCATAACAAAACCTGGGCGTGGACAAGAACCTTTGGTCTGATGAGACTAAACTGGAGCCGTTTGGGCACATGGATGTTGCCTTTGGCGAAAGAAGGGAGAGGCCTACAACCCCCAAAATACAGTTCCCACAGTGAAACATGGTGGTGGGAGCATCATGTCATGGGGCCGTTTTGCTGCCTCAGGCACAGGGAGCCTTATTTAGGTGCATGGGATCATTTTAAAAAAAAAAAAAAAAAAAAAAAAAAAGATTATGTTGACATTTTGAGGGATCACATCAAGACGTCTGCTCTTAGTCTAGGCTTAGGTCGCCGCTGGATCTTTCAACATGATAATGACCCAAAGCACAGACAAAGTGGTCCAAAACTTCCTAAAGGACACCAAAATCAAGGTCCTGGAGTGGCCTGCACAGAGCCCAGACCTCAATTCCATTGAGAATCTATGGCACATGTTCAAAAGTACATGCCCGAAAACCATGCAATTTGGACCAGATGGAGCTCTTTGCCAAGGAGGAATGGGCCAAAATACCTACAGAGACATGTGCCAACCTTGTAAAGGATTATCCAAAGAGGTTGATGTCAGTTGTGGCACAGAAAGGGTATACTACTGATTGTCAGGGAACTAACAATTTTGACCATGTCATTTTTCTGTTTTCTTGTTACAAGTCAGAGCATGAAAACACCAAACTTAATGGCCACTCTGTCTTTTCTTTGGGAATCAAACTATGCACATTTTTGGAAATTGTCATTTTCATGGATAAGCAAAGGGTTGTGTCTGATTTCACAAAGGGGGCTAATAATTTTGATAACTATATGCCTTGAGACCTCAAGAATGGCACAGTAATAGTTTTAAGTGTTAACAATAAATCTAACATAGTAATTTTTATGATTAAAGTGATTCATATAGGTAGCG
The DNA here is from genome assembly GCF_027579695.1 of Neoarius graeffei. Taxonomy (NCBI): domain Eukaryota; kingdom Metazoa; phylum Chordata; class Actinopteri; order Siluriformes; family Ariidae; genus Neoarius; species Neoarius graeffei. The sequence continues at coordinate 30,639,883 of NC_083578.1, forward strand.
GTTTGAGTGAATGACCCTGATGTCCGTAACGTCACAGTAGGAAGTCCATCGGTCTCATCGCCATTTCCACTATACTAAAACACAGAGCTGACTGCAACTCCGATCCTCCATTTTGAGCCAATTTATCACCATCCCACGTAGATGTGCTGCTGGCCAGTGCAGCAACATGACAGATGATGGATTTATGTTGCATTCATGGCCCAAGAATGTTCAAACTGCAAAGATTTGGATGCGTTTTGCGAGAAGTTCACGGGCACATTGGGTGCCTATGAAGTCGCCTCTCCTCTGCACATTTTACTAAAGACTCGTACGAGACCTCTGATCTGTTGAGGAGCATTGGCTATAAGCCCATATTGAAAGAGGGTGCAGTATCAACAATTAAAGTATTTTTTTAAAGGAAAGCAAGTTCAGTTGCACCAGTTCTCCCAGAGTAAGCTGAGGGTTGTTGCCAAAACCAGTGACATCCCACTCCGTCCTGGGTTTTAGTAATTGCTTGAACGGAGCAGTAATTGTGGAGTACTCAGTAAAGGAGAAAATGGAGAATGAGTGGAGATGGTCTCAGAATGTTTCTCTCAGTTCATCTCATTATTTAATTAGCCTTTTACGTTTTATCAGTGAAAATGCATGCATGTACATGTATGTTGCACAAGTTATAACACCCATCCTGTTTTAATGAGAGTCAACCCACACTTAGTTGAGGAAGTCGGTAACAGTATTTCTTGCCTTCACCATAAATTATTTATTTATATGACTTTGGTCTATCGCTGTCAAAGGCCTCGGCCTTAAAACCGGTTCCCGCTGTGACGCCACGCACTCAGGGCTGGCTGGCTCAGCTCGAATGCCAATTTTGCGGTCAATTTTAACTCAAATATATTTTTTAAATTCCCATTTATGCAGCAAACAAGAGTCAAGGATGTAGATACTATCAACTCAAATTTATTTAAAAATAAAGGCTCTGCATATATCCTTTTAAAGATGAGCCAGTTTGGCTATGCTTCCCATATTACTTAACGTTAATGGGAAAACTCAAATGTGTGTTCTTCAAATTCAGCATTATTACTAAATTAAACAATATTTCCTAAACATTATTGATAAATTACAATGAGATATCCATTATACCAAAAACCAGTTTACTAATTGTTTCAGCTCAAAACAAAAAAATAAAATCACTTGTACAGAAACGATTGATTTGACGTTACAGTGAACATACGGATTTTGAAAAAGTCTCATACCAAGACTATTTAAGGCACAGCTACTGAGTTTCATCATCTCATGCTGTAATTTTATTAGCCAAGAGTAAAAGGGCATCAAGCATAAATCTGAAAACTATAACCTGCAACAGCACAGCTTGCCACACAAACCTGATGCTATCTGCACCCCATCCAAGTGCACGCATCTCTTTCCCATCACAGAACTAGACCCAGAAAAGGAGGAGTTTCACTAGATGGTGATGAACTTGAGGTACTAGTAGTAAAATTCTATTCGGAAAAGACACCAGGCATCGCATGTTAAAATCTAATGGAATGTGTTAGCACTAAAGTTTTCTTCTAGACTGAACTAAGCACCAACAGCAAGTGTGTGAGCAGAATCGTGTGCACAACTGTGGCAGCAGGGGCATGGTCAAGCGCCGGTCCGTGACAGGAGGGCGGAGTCAGGGAAGGTAAGTGGCAGAATCACTACACCTGAGAGCAATTAACCTGTGTTTGTGTGTCTTCCCAGTGACCGCGCCCTACTTAAGGAGGGAGAGCGAGAGCAGAGGCTCTCTCCCGAACCAGACAGCTGATGTGTGTGCGAGTGTTTATTTAGCTTTTCAGCTTACTTAAGAGTTTTGTGAACTCAGTTCTGGCCTGCCGTCTTCTGTGCTCCACCCATACATAGAAACTGCCACAGTGGTGCCAAAACCCGGGATCTGGAGCACAGAACGCTGAACCGCCCCATGGAGTCTTCCCCATTCGCCGACCTGGTCCACGCCCTCGCCACGGCCCAGCAAAGCCAGCACCAGGCGCTCGTCACGCTCCGTAAGGAGCAGCGCTTCGAGGCCCTGGTGTTGGCCCAGCAAGAGGACCGACAGGCATTCCGGCACCTCCTCGCGTCAGCGGGGACAATCGATGCTTCCACCGCGGGCCCGTCCCCCCCCCCCTCACCCTGACAAAGATGGGCCCACGAGATGACCCCGAGGCTTTCATCACGCTCTTGGAGCAAGTCGCGGAGACCTCGGGGTGGCCGATGGATCAGCGCGCGGCACACCTCCTCCCCCTGCTAACGGGGGAGGCGCAGCTGGCCGCGCTACAGCTCCCCGCCGACCACCGGCTGGCCTACGCGGACCTTCGCCGGGCCATCCTCCAGCGTGTGGGGCGCACCACCAAACAACAGCGCCAGCACTCTGCGCTTGGAGGAAGTTGGCCACCCGTTCGCGTTTGGCCAGCAACTCCGGGACGCCTGCTGGCGGTGGCTGAGAGCCAACAACGGCGATGCCGAGGAGATCGTCGATCAGGTGGTGCTGGAGCAGTTCATCACGCACTTGCCCACAGGAACCGCGGAGTGGATCCAGTGCCACCACCCGGCGTCGCTGGATCAGGCCATCGAGCTGGCGGAGGACCATTTGGCGGCTGTTCCGGCGGCAGGACAGCAGACAGTCCCTTCTCTCTCTCCCCCCCTCCTTCTGTGTCCTGTCCTCACCCCATTCCCCCACCGCAGAGGCGGGGGCCGGCGCCACCTCAGCCGGCCCGCCGCACCCGCGGTGACCTCCCGTTATGCCCTTCTGTGTCTGTCTCTCCCCCACCTCAGGTGAGTGAGCCCCAGAACACCGGTGCAGAGAGGAAGCCCGGGCCGGTTTGCTGGTGCTGCAGGGAACCGGGCCACCTCCAACAGCAGTGCACGGCAAGGGAGGTGGGCACGGTGGTTCGGATCCCCGACGCGCCAGAAGCCGCCCTCAATCGGGCCGGAGCGCATCGCATACCGGTGAGTATCCAAGGGGATCCATATCAGGCGTTGGTGGATTCTGGTTGTAATCAGACCTCAATTCACCAAAGCCTGGTGCAACACGAGGCATTGGGGGGTGCACAGGGGGTGAAGGTGTTGTATGCGCACGGGGACATTCACAGCTACCCTTTGGTGTCGGTCCACATTTTTTTCCGAGGGAAAAAAATTTAGTGAAGGCGGCGGTTAATCCTCGCCTTACTCACTCTTTAATTTTGGGGACTGATTGGCTGGGATTTCGGGGTTTAATGACACGCTTAGTAGAGAGTGGGTCCTGCCATTTAACAGGGGGAGGTCCCGGTGTCGCTTTGGCAGGAGCAGCTGTCACAGAGCCATCTACGTCATCTCCGCATCAGAGTGAGGAGCCGCCGGCCCCTCCTCTCTCTATTGGGGAATCCCTCGCAGATTTCCCATTAGAGCAGTCGTGAGACGAGACTCTGCGACATGCGTTTGACCAAGTGAGAGTAATCGATGGTCAAACGCTCCAGCCAAACGCCACCCCGTCCGTCCCCTACTTCACGATTATGAAGGATAGATTATACCGAGTGACGCAGGACACTCAAACTAAAGAGCGAGTCACGCAGCTTTTAATTCCAAAGAGCCGCCGGGAATTGGTATTCCAGGCGGCTCACTTTAATCCCATGGCTGGACACCTAAGGCAGGATAAGACACTAGCCCGAATAATGGCCCGATTCTATTGGCTAGGGATTCACGGCGATGTCCGTAGGTGGTGTACGGTGTGCCGCGAATGCCAGTTAGTGAATCCAGCGGCCATTCCAAAAGCGCCTTTGCGCCCTCTTCCATTAATCGAGACCCCGTTTGAAAGAGTTGGGATGGATCTCGTTGGGCCATTAGATCGGTCAGCATGAGGGTACCGCTTTATATTAGTTCTGGTGGACTATGCAACGCGATACCCGGAAGCAGTGCCTCTGCGCAATCTCAGCACGCAGTATTGCGGAGGCGCTCTTCTGCGTTATCTCCCGAGTTGGAATCCCGAAAGAGATTCTGACTGATCAAGGCACCACGTTTGTGTCACGGACACTGTGCGAACTGTATGGGTTATTGGGGATTAAGCCGATCCGCACCAACGTGCATCAC